>NC_136297.1:4036891-4066891 GCF_964198595.1 Lampetra fluviatilis
TCACCACCATCACCACCACCATCACCACCACCATCACCAACATCATCACCAACATCATCACCACCATCACCAACATCATCATCATCACCACCATCATCATCACCACCATCACCAACATCAACAAAGTCACACAGACAAAGATCTCCCGTCCAGCCCTAACAGACTGTTGGGGCAAGTGCTGTTAGCGAGCACCTATGAAGGCCGGAACAATGCACGAGGGGGTGGGTGGCCAGCACCACGCCCGACCGCCTTTGTCTCCCCAGTGGCGATGTTTACACACCGCACCAGGTACTCATGTGAGGCTGAGTCGACCTAGGGGAGGCCCAGGACCGCTTCAGATAATCGTCACCGGTGTTGGCCGTGAGCGGGAATCGAACCCGGGTCGCCGGGTTCGTAGCGCGGCGTAGCGCTAACCACTACACCACCGCTCCCCACTCGAGATGTCACACAGACACACGCACACAGACACACGCACACAGACACAGACACACACAGACACAGGCACACAGACACACGCACACAGACACAGACACACAGACAGACACACAGACACACGCAGACACACAGGCACACATACACAGGCACACAGACACAGACACACACAGACAGACACACAGACACACACAGACACAGGCACACAGACACACGCACACAGACACAGACACACACAGACAGACACACAGACACACACAGACACAGGCACACAGACACAGGCACACAGACACAGACACACAGACACACACAGACACACACAGACACACAGACACAGGCACACAGACACAGGCACACAGATAGACACACAGACACACACAGACACACACAGACACACAGACTGCACCGCCGCTCCCCACAATACACACACACACATTTCAATAGACATGTACACACAAGTGAACACATACACATATACGTACAATTACAATTGCTGTATTGAATTCGCAGACATGCTGACCACAGCGGCGGAAGGTTTTTATTTCGATCCCTGAAGGAGGATTACCGTGATTTTATCGTACCGTCGTTATTATTAAATGTCGATGTAAAGCTTTCGTGACTGCAGGGATTCATCTTCTTGGTTCTTTCGGTAAAGTCACGTAGAATGGAAATAATAAAATAATAAAAATAAAACATATTATAGTAATAAAATAATAAAAATAAAAGATATTATTTTATTACTTCCCTTCCACGTGACTTTACCGAAAGAACCAAGAAGATGTCGTTATTATTGTTATTAAAAATGTTTTTTTTTTATTAAAAACTAAAAATCCAGCCAATTTACTTTGACGGACGATTGCTGAGCCGCGTTTTAATATTCACGCGGTGATGGTGATGGTGGTGGGGGGTGGTGATGGTGGTGGTGATGGTGGTGGGGGGTGGTGATGGTGGTGATGGTGGTGGTGGTGGTGGTGGGGGGTGGTGATGGTGGTGGGGGTGGGGGGTGGTGGTGGGTGGTGGGGGGTGGTGGTGGGTGGTAAGGGGTGGTGGGTGGTGGTGGGTGGTGATGGTGGTGGTGGTGGGGGGTGGTGATGGTGGTGGTGATGGTGGTGGGGGGTGGTGATGGTGGTGATGGTGGTGGTGGTGGTGGTGGGGGGGTGGTGATGGTGGTGGTGATGGTGGTGGGGGGTGGTGATGGTGGTGATGGTGGTGGTGGTGGTGGTGGGGGGTGGTGATGGTGGTGGGGGTGGGGGGTGGTGGTGGGTGGTGGGGGGTGGTGGTGGGTGGTAAGGGGTGGTGGGTGGTGGTGGGTGGTGATGGTGGTGGTGGTGGGGGGTGGTGATGGTGGTGGTGATGGTGGTGGGGGGTGGTGATGGTGGTGATGGTGGTGGTGGTGGTGGTGGGGGGTGGTGATGGTGGTGGGGGTGGGGGGTGGTGGTGGGTGGTGGGGGGTGGTGGTGGGTGGTGGGGGGTGGTGGGTGGTGGTGGGTGGTGATGGTGGTGGTGGTGGGGGGTGGTGATGGTGGTGGTGATGGTGGTGGGGGGTGGTGATGGTGGTGATGGTGGTGGTGGTGGTGGTGGGGGGTGGTGGGGGGTGGTGATGGTGGTGATGGTGGTGATGGTGGTGGTGGTGGGGGGTGGTGATGGTGGTGATGGTGGTGGTGGTGGGGGGTGGTGATGGTGGTGATGGTGGTGATGGTGGTGGTGGTGGGGGGTGGTGATGGTGGTGATGGTGGTGGTGGTGGTGGTGGGGGGTGGTGATGGTGGTGATGGTGGTGATGGTGGTGGTGGTGGGGGGTGGTGATGGTGGTGATGGTGGTGGTGGTGGGGGGTGGTGGGGGGTGGTGATGGTGGTGATGGTGGTGGTGGTGGGGGGTGGTGATGGTGGTGGTGGTGGTGGTGGGGGGTGGTGGGGGGTGGTGATGGTGGTGATGGTGGTGATGGTGGTGGTGGTGGGGGGTGGTGATGGTGGTGATGGTGGTGGTGGTGGGGGGTGGTGATGGTGGTGATGGTGGTGATGGTGGTGGTGGTGGGGGGTGGTGATGGTGGTGATGGTGGTGGTGGTGGTGGTGGGGGGTGGTGATGGTGGTGATGGTGGTGATGGTGGTGGTGGTGGGGGGGTGGTGATGGTGGTGATGGTGGTGGTGGTGGGGGGGGTGGTGGTGATGGTGGTGATGGTGGTGGTGGTGGGGGGTGGTGATGGTGGTGATGGTGGTGGTGGTGGTGGTGGGGGGTGGTGATGGTGGTGATGGTGGTGATGGTGGTGGTGGTGGGGGGTGGTGATGGTGGTGATGGTGGTGGTGGTGGGGGGTGGTGGGGGGTGGTGATGGTGGTGATGGTGGTGGTGGTGGGGGGTGGTGATGGTGGTGGTGGTGGTGGTGGGGTGGTGGTGGGGGGTGGTGATGGTGGTGATGGTGGTGATGGTGGTGGTGGTGGGGGGGTGGTGATGGTGGTGATGGTGGTGGTGGTGGGGGGTGGTGATGGTGGTGATGGTGGTGATGGTGGTGGTGGTGGGGGGTGGTGATGGTGGTGATGGTGGTGGTGGTGGTGGTGGGGGGTGGTGATGGTGGTGATGGTGGTGATGGTGGTGGTGGTGGGGGGTGGTGATGGTGGTGATGGTGGTGGTGGTGGGGGGGTGGTGGGGGGTGGTGATGGTGGTGGTGGTGGTGGTGGGGGGTGGTGATGGTGGTGATGGTGGTGGTGGTGGTGGTGGTGGGGGGTGGTGATGGTGGTGATGGTGGTGATGGTGGTGGTGGTGGGGGGTGGTGATGGTGGTGATGGTGGTGGTGGTGGGGGGTGGTGATGGTGGTGGTGGTGGTGGTGGGGGGTGGTGGGGGGTGGTGATGGTGGTGATGGTGGTGATGGTGGTGGTGGTGGGGGGTGGTGATGGTGGTGATGGTGGTGGGTGGTGGGGGGTGGTGATGGTGGTGATGGTGGTGATGGTGGTGGTGGTGGGGGGTGGTGATGGTGGTGTGGTGGTGGTGGTGGTGGTGGGGGGGTGGTGATGGTGGTGATGGTGGTGATGGTGGTGGTGGTGGGGGGTGGTGATGGTGGTGTGGTGGTGGTGGTGGTGGTGGGGGGTGGTGATGGTGGTGATGGTGGTGATGGTGGTGGTGGTGGGGGGTGGTGATGGTGGTGGTGGTGGTGGTGGGGGGTGGTGGGGGGGTGGTGATGGTGGTGATGGTGGTGATGGTGGTGGTGGTGGGGGGTGGTGATGGTGGTGATGGGTGGTGGGTGGTGGGGGGTGGTGATGGTGGTGATGGTGGTGATGGTGGTGGTGGTGGGGGGTGGTGATGGTGGTGATGGTGGTGGTGGTGGTGGTGGGGGGTGGTGATGGTGGTGATGGTGGGGGGTGGTGGGTGGTGGTGGGGGGGTGGTGATGGTGGTGATGGTGGTGGTGGTGGTGGTGGGGGGTGGTGATGGTGGTGATGGTGGTGATGGTGGTGGTGGTGGGGGGTGGTGATGGTGGTGGTGGTGGTGGTGGGGGGTGGTGGGGGGTGGTGATGGTGGTGATGGTGGTGATGGTGGTGGTGGTGGGGGGTGGTGATGGTGGTGATGGTGGTGGTGGTGGGGGGTGGTGATGGTGGTGATGGTGGTGATGGTGGTGGTGGTGGGGGGTGGTGATGGTGGTGTGGTGGTGGTGGTGGTGGTGGGGGGTGGTGATGGTGGTGATGGTGGTGATGGTGGTGGTGGTGGGGGGGTGGTGATGGTGGTGATGGTGGTGGTGGTGGTGGTGGGGGGGTGGTGATGGTGGTGATGGTGGTGATGGTGGTGGTGGTGGGGGGTGGTGATGGTGGTGATGGTGGTGATGGTGGTGGGGGTGGGGGGTGGTGGGGGGGTGGTGATGGTGGTGGTGGTGGTGGTGGGGGGGTGGTGATGGTGGTGATGGTGGTGATGGTGGTGGTGGTGGGGGGTGGTGATGGTGGTGATGGTGGTGGTGGTGGGGGGTGGTGGGGGGTGGTGATGGTGGTGGTGGTGGTGGGTGGGGGGTGGTGATGGTGGTGATGGTGGTGATGGTGGTGGTGGTGGGGGGGTGGTGATGGTGGGTGGTGGTGGGGTGGGGGTGGTGGGGGGTGGTGTGGTGGTGGTGGGGTGGTGGGGGGTGGTGATGGTGGTGGTGGTGGTGGGTGGGTGGTGGGGGGTGGTGGGGGTGGTGGTGGTGGTGGGGGGTGGGGGTGGTGGGGGGTGGTGGTGGGGTGGTGGTGGATGGTGGGGTGGTGGTGGGGGTGGTGGGGGGTGGTGGGGGTGGTGATGGTGGTGGGGGGGGTGGTGGGGGGGGGTGGTGTGGGGGTGGTGGTGGTGGTGGTGGTGGGGTGGTGGTGGGGGTGGTGGTGGTGGGGGGTGGTGGGGGGGGTGGTGGTGGTGGTGGTGGTGGTGGTGGGGGTGATGGTGGTGGTGGGGGGTGGTGATGGTGGTGGTGATGGTGGTGATGGTGGTGGTGATGGTGGTGGTGGGGGGTGGTGATGGTGGTGGTGGTGGTGGTGGGGGGTGGTGATGGTGGTGGTGGTGGGGGGGTGGTGATGGTGGTGGTGGTGGGGGGTGGTGATGGGGGTGGTGGTGATGGTGGTGGTGGGGGGTGGTGGTGATGGTGGTGATGGTGGTGGTGGTGGGGGGTGGTGGTGGGGGTGGTGGTGGTGGTGGTGGGGGGTGGTGGGGGGTGGTGGTGGTGGTGGTGGACCGAACGAGTCCCGGAGAAAACGCACCACGCGCAGTGCGGGCGAGGGAGCAACGCGCGATCCCGCGTGCAGATGGAATAAACAGATGGCCATTTAGTGCCACGAACTCCTGCCGTGCCGCCTTCTCCTGGGGGGCGGGAGGGGGAGGAGGTAACGAGCCACTCATCGACGGCCACTTGGTATCGACGGGAGTCGCGCACGGCTGCGCATGTTGTGATGTCGTCGTCTCGTTCCATCATCTCACGGCGCCGCAGTTGATACCATGGCGGGCGAGGTCGCTCGTGTGTTTGTTAGCGATGTTCACTACCTCGCCTGGTCTACAGGAGGTCGTGGCTTCGATCCCAACCACGGCGCCTGCTGCTGTATATTTGGAGTTTGCGTGTCTCTCTCTCTCATCATCATCACGGTGGCTAGGAGATGTTAACTACCTCGCCTGGTGTACAGGAGGTCGTGGCATCGATCCCAACCACGGCGCCTGCTGCTGTAGATTTGGAGTTTGCGTGTCTCTCTCATCATCATCATCACGGTGGCTAGGAGATGTTAACTACCTCGCCTGGTGTACAGGAGGTCGTGGCATCGATCCCAACCACGGCGCCTGCTGCTGTAGATTTGGAGTTTGCGTGTCTCTCTCTCATCATCATCATCACGGTGGCCAGGAGATGTTAACTACCTCGCCTGGTCTACAGGAGGTCGTGGCTTCGATCCCAACCACGGCGCCTGCTGCTGCTGTATATTTGGAGTTTGCCCGTCTCGGTGGTTCTCCGCGTCCTCCGGGTTTCCCCCTCCACGTTTAGAATCAACTCCGCGCGTGTTCTACAGTGTTTGGCTGCTGCTATGAATGTCCACGTGGTGGTGGCGATGATGACGATGACGAGCAACTTCGTTGAGCTTTCGTTTGTGATCGCGAGGTCGCTTCTGAAAAAAGAGTATTGGGCCCTTACCCTGGCAACATGAATAAGTATTATTAAAAAAATTAAACTTCTTCTAAAAACACGCTTTATTGAAATGTACTCGTAATGGAAGAACTCCGCGACTCCAGGAAGTGGCTCCGAAGCTCGCCACAACGTAAGGGGCCATGGTGATTTAAACCCAACGTCAGTTGTGCGTGGACAATTAGACCCAAGCCGAGACATAACATAGAAAAAATAATGTTTACCAATATTTATTTTACATTTTTTTATGATAGAATATAGTATTGTCATCAGTTACATAAGTATACCAAGTTTGCAGTCGATACTACATTGGGAAATGGGTATTTTTTTTTTATCATATATATATATTTTAAATAGGTTTAAAGCAGCAGCGTTCTTCCGGATCTGGGTGTTGAACTTTTAAACTAAAGCTAACAATGAGATTCTACTTAGCCAGGTAAGGCCCACTAAGCTACGTAGCTCTATCTTCTTGGTACTTTCGGTAAAGTCACGTAGAAGGGAAATAATAAAATAATAAAAATAAAACATAATAAAATACAATTCTCACGACGTTTCGGCCACAACGCAAGCAGCCGTCCTCAGGTGACGAACAGGTCTGTCGGAAAGACAGCGTCTGAATGAACACCACCAGGCTTGGCAGCGTATATACTTAAATATATACTTAAATATACGCTGCCAAGCTTGGTGGTGTTCAGAAGAACAGGTCTGTTTTAAAGACAGCGTCTGAATGAAACACCACCAGGCTTGGCAGCGTATATTTAAGCTGGGTTGGAGGGGGAAGAGCGCCTTGACAAAATGATTTGCATATAAAGAGGAATTTCATATTTTCAGGGAAAATGCAGATATGGGATTAGTACTACTTGTGGAATGCGTAGGAGGTGGGCGGGGGGTTTCAAAGTCATATGATGCCCGTGCATTATGCAGGATTAGCAGCATCAAAGGGAGGGGATAGGGCGGGGGGTTTCAAAGTCATATGATGCCCGTGCATTATGCAGGATTAGCAGCATCAAAGGGAGGGGATAGGGGTAGCACTAATAAAGGGAAGGAATGTTAATAGTATGTAGCTGCAGTAACTAAACCACCACGTAAAAAAACTAAAGTATAAACTACATAGTATCATCAGTATACTAAATATACCCTCCAATAAGCTGAGCTACTATCAGGAAGTAATACATTACAATTCTATGTCGCAAAAAATATAATGTGCTTCCAGCTAAACTTTTTTCCTTTACATCACACGGGTCTACCCCGTACGATATACTGCCATAGACAAACCCAACATTAAATGATATACTGTATTACTATACACCACCCTATACCTTAGAATAATACATAGTGTAATATTACACTATGTATTATTCTATGCACCCTACTGTGTATCACACTGCTGTATATTCACTACACAATTACGATACTATATATTACTTTGTATTATTCGACTAAGCAACGTAGCTCTCGTTCGACATGGGTGCTCTGGGTTCATTTCTTGAGATCCGCTTTTCGTGTTTAGTGTTGCGGTTGTTGTGGTTGTTGTTGTGGTTGGTGTGGTTGTTGTTGTGGTTGGTGTGGTTGTTGTGGTTGTTGTTGTGGTTGTTGTTCTTCCCCTGCACCTCCGATTAGCACGGTTAGACTCAACACTGCCCATAGACTAACACTGCCCATAGACTAACACTACCCATAGACTCAACACTGCCCATAGACTCAACACTGCCCATAGACTAACACTGCCCATAGACTAACACTACCCATAGACTCAACACTGCCCATAGACTCAACACTGCCCATAGACTCAACACTGCCCATAGACTCAACACTGCCCATAGACTCAACACTACCCATAGACTCAACACTACCCATAGACTCAACACTACCCATAGACTCAACACTACCCATAGACTCAACACTGCCCATAGACTCAACACTGCCCATAGACTCAACACTGCCCATAGACTAACACTACCCATAGACTCAACACTGCCCATAGACTCAACACTGCCCATAGACTCAACACTGCCCATAGACTCAACACTGCCCATAGACTCAACACTGCCCATAGACTCAACACTGCCCATAGACTCAACACTGCCCATAGACTCAACACTACCCATAGACTCAACACTACCCATAGACTCAACACTGCCCATAGACTCAACACTGCCCATAGACTAACACTACCCATAGACTCAACACTGCCCATAGACTCAACACTACCCATAGACTCAACACTGCCCATAGACTCAACACTGCCCATAGACTCAACACTACCCATAGACTCAACACTGCCCATAGACTCAACACTACCCATAGACTAACACTACCCTTAGACTCAACACTACCCATAGACTCAACACTGCCCATAGACTCAACACTACCCATAGACTCAACACTGCCCATAGACTCAACACTACCCATAGACTCAACACTGCCCATAGACTCAACACTGCCCATAGACTCAACACTACCCATAGACTCAACACTGCCCATAGACTCAACACTGCCCATAGACTCAACACTGCCCATAGACTCAACACTGCCCATAGACTCAACACTACCCATAGACTCAACACTACCCATAGACTCAACACTGCCCATAGACTCAACACTGCCCATAGACTCAACACTGCCCATAGACTCAACACTACCCATAGACTCAACACTACCCATAGACTCAACACTACCCATAGACTCAACACTACCCATAGACTCAACACTGCCCATAGACTCAACACTGCCCATAGACTCAACACTGCCCATAGACTAACACTACCCATAGACTCAACACTGCCCATAGACTCAACACTGCCCATAGACTCAACACTGCCCATAGACTCAACACTGCCCATAGACTCAACACTGCCCATAGACTCAACACTGCCCATAGACTCAACACTGCCCATAGACTCAACACTACCCATAGACTCAACACTACCCATAGACTCAACACTGCCCATAGACTCAACACTGCCCATAGACTAACACTACCCATAGACTCAACACTGCCCATAGACTCAACACTACCCATAGACTCAACACTGCCCATAGACTCAACACTGCCCATAGACTCAACACTACCCATAGACTCAACACTGCCCATAGACTCAACACTACCCATAGACTAACACTACCCTTAGACTCAACACTACCCATAGACTCAACACTGCCCATAGACTCAACACTACCCATAGACTCAACACTGCCCATAGACTCAACACTACCCATAGACTCAACACTGCCCATAGACTCAACACTGCCCATAGACTCAACACTACCCATAGACTCAACACTGCCCATAGACTCAACACTACCCATAGACTAACACTACCCTTAGACTCAACACTACCCATAGACTCAACACTGCCCATAGACTCAACACTACCCATAGACTCAACACTACCCATAGACTCAACACTGCCCATAGACTCAACACTGCCCATAGACTCAACACTACCCATAGACTAACACTACCCTTAGACTCAACACTGCCCATAGACTCAACACTGCCCATAGACTAACACTGCCCATACACTCAACACTGCCCATAGACTCAACACTGCCCATAGACTCAACACTGCCCATAGACTCAACACTGCCCATACACTCAACACTGCCCATAGACTCAACACTACCTATAGACTCAACACTGCCCATAGACTCAACACTGCCCATAGACTCAACACTGCCCATACACTCAACACTGCCCATAGACTCAACACTACCCATAGACTCAACACTGCACCATAGACTAACACTGCCCATAGACTCAACACTGCCCATAGACTCAACACTGCCCATAGACTCAACACTACTCATAGACTCAACACTGCACCACAGACTCAACACTGCCCATAGACTCAACACTGCCCATAGACTCAACACTGCCCATAGACTAACACTGTCCATAGACTCAACACTGCCCATAGACTCAACACTACCCATAGACTCAACACTACCCATAGACTAAACACTACCCATAGACTAACACTACCCATAGACTAACACTACCCATAGACTCAACACTGCCCATAGACTCAACACTACCCATAGACTCAACACTACCCATAGACTAAACACTACCCATAGACTAACACTACCCATAGACTAACACTGCCCATAGACTCAACACTACCCATAGACTCAACACTACCCATAGACTCAACACTACCCATAGACTCAACACTGCCCATAGACTCAACACTGCCCATAGACTCAACACTGCCCATAGACTCAACACTACCCATAGACTCAACACTGCCCATAGACTCAACACTACCCATAGACTCAACACTACCCATAGACTCAACACTGCCCATAGACTCAACACTGCCCATAGACTCAACACTGCCCATAGACTCAACACTGCCCATAGACTAACACTGCCCATAGACTCAACACTACCCATAGACTCAACACTACCCATAGACTCAACACTGCCCATAGACTCAACACTGCCCATAGACTCAACACTGCCCATACACTCAACACTGCCCATAGACTCAACACTGCACCTCCGATTCGTACGGTTGGCTCCGTACGGTGCGAAAGAAGTTCAGCGCACAACATGCATGGCTCACCACGGGACAATTGGGTCCGTCAATCATCAGCTCCAATTCAAAACCTCATCAACTCGCCACGCCAATGAACGCAATTAAGCTAATCAACCCCACTCGTCTCTCTCTGTGTGTCTCTCTCTGTGTCTCTCATCTGTGTCTGTCTCTCTCTGTCGCTCTCATCTGTGTCTCTCATCTGTGTCTCTCATCTGTGTCTGTCTCTCTCTGTCGCTCTCATCTGTGTCTCTCATCTGTGTCTCTCATCTGTGTCTGTCTCTCTGTGTGTGTCTCTCTCTGTGTGTCTCTCTCTGTGTCTCTCTCATCTGTGTCTCTCTCTGTGTGTCTCTCATCTGTGTCTCTCATCTGTGTCTGTCTCTCTGTGTGTGTCTCTCTCTGTGTCTCTCTCATCTGTGTCTCTCATCTGTGTCTCTCTCTGTGTGTCTCTCATCTGTGTCTCTCATCTGTGTTTGTCTTTCTCTGTGTGTCTCTCTCTGTGTCTCTCTCTGTGTCTCTCATCTGTGTCTGTCTCTATCTGTGTGTCTCTCTCTGTGTGTCTCTCTCTGTGTCTCTCTCATCTGTGTCTCTCTCTGTGTGTCTCTCATCTGTGTCTCTCATCTGTGTCTGTCTCTCTGTGTGTGTCTCTCTCTGTGTCTCTCTCTGTGTCTCTCTCATCTGTGTCTCTCTCTGTGTGTCTCTCATCTGTGTCTCTCATCTGTGTCTGTCTCTCTGTGTGTGTCTCTCTCTGTGTCTCTCTCATCTGTGTCTCTCATCTGTGTCTCTCTCTGTGTCTCTCTCATCTGTGTCTCTCATCTGTGTCTGTCTCTCTCTGTGTGTCTCTCTCTGTGTCTCTCTCTGTGTGTCTCTCATCTGTGTCTCTCATCTGTGTCTGTCTCTCTCTGTGTGTCTCTCTCTGTGTCTCTCTCTGTGTGTCTCTCATCTGTGTCTCTCATCTGTGTCTGTCTCTCTGTGTGTGTCTCTCTCTGTGTCTCTCTCATATGTGTCTCTCATCTGTGTCTGTCTCTCTCTGTGTCTCTCTCATCTGTGTCTCTCTCATCTGTGTCTTTCTCTGTGTCTCTCTCTCTGTGTCTCTCTGTCTCTCTCTCTCTGTATCTGTGTCACTCTGTGTCTCTCTCTGTGTCTCTCTGTGTCTCTCTCTGTGTCTCTCTGTGTCTCTCTCTGTGTCTCTCTGTGTCTCTCTCTGTATCTGTGTCTCTCTCTCTGTCTCTCTGTGTCTCTCTGTATCTGTCTCTCTGTCTCTCTCTCTCACATCTGTGTCTCTCGTCTGTGTGTCTCTCTCTCTGTGTCTCTCTCTCTGTGCCTCTCTGTATCTGTGTCTCTCTCTCTGTCTCTCTCTCTCACATCTGTGTCTCTCGTCTGTGTGTCTCTCTCTGTGTCTCTCTCTCTCGTCTCACTACATCTCCTGTTTTTTCATCACATCTGTCATCTCTTTAAGAGTTTACAAATCGAAACGGTGCGGGGGGGGGGGGGGCCCCCTCTACCCCCTCCCCCTCCTGTGATGGCTCACTCCCGGAGGAGCGGTGGCGCAGTGGTTAGCGCACTGCGCTGTGATTCAAACGACCTGAGTTCGATTCCCAGCTATAGATGAAGTGATCCCAACCAACCCCCCGTCGTCACCCCCCCCCCCCCTCCCACTCCTGCTGGACCATACTTCACCATTCCGTGCTGATCAGCGTGGTGTGAGGTGCGGTCACATTGTTTCCCACGGATCGGCACGGCGTTCATCCAGGACCGGATCGATCAAGGGGCTCAACGGTGTTGCTATTATTATCGAAGCGATGTTCCGTGTGTGTATGCACCTACGTTCATATCTACACATCCACAAGCAGCATGTAAATACACATATAAAGGTCTTGTACAAGACATTGTCGATACGTACTCCTTACAGTGTATCATGTTCATATGGACATGCACATGCAAATGCAAAGATCCCCCAGGTAGGCATAATATATTCTTTTGGGGCAAGTGCTGTTAGCGAGTAGCAGCACCTATGAAGGCTGCCGGCACGGCACACGAGGGGGGTGGGTGGCCAGCACCACGCCCGGCCGCCTTTGTCTCCCCAGTGCTAGCGATGTTTACACACCGCACCGGGTACTCGTTTGAGGCTGAGTCGGCCTAGGGGAGGCCCAGGACCGGTTCAGATAATCGTCACTGATGGCGTTGGACGCGAGCGGGAATCATAGCGGAGCGCTGACCGCTACACTACCGTTCCCACACACTCGTGTACACGTGTACACACACACACACGTGTACACACACGTGTACACACACACACGTGTACACACACACACACACGTGTACACACACACACGTGTACACACACACACACGTGTACACACACACACGTGTACACACACACACGCGTGTACAAACACACACGCGTGTACACACACACACACGTGTACACGTGTACACACACTCACACACGTGTACACACACTCACACACACACGTGTACACACACACACGTGTACACACACACACACACACGTGTACACACACACACGTGTACACACACGTGTATACACACACACACGTGTACAAACACTCACACACAGACACGTGTACACAGACGTGTACACACACACACGTGTACACACACACACACGTGTGCACACACGCGTAGGGCGCGCGTGTGCCGGGGTCTTTGTTTTGTGGGCCGGCCCCTGCTCGGGTCAGGCCTCGTCATCGCGCGCTGAAGGGGTCATTAGGGGATAGCCCGTGAGGGGAGGGGGTAGGGGGGGATAGGGGAGGGGGTAGGGGGGGATAGGGGAGGGGGTAGGGGGGGATAGGGGAGGGGGTAGGGGGGGGGATGGGGGGGATGGGGGGGGAGACTGCCCCCACCCCTACAGCCCGCTGTCCCACCACTCAATGATGCTCACGGCGCGAACCGGGGGACGCAGATGTCCAGTAAGAGAGTCCGTCTCCCATCACCCACACGGGACACCATCACCCAAAGAGAACCCCATCACCATCACCCACAGAGAACCCCATCACCATCACCATCACCCACAGAGAACCCCATCACCATCACCATCACCCAAAGAGAACCCCATCACCATCACCCACAGAGAACCCCATCACCATCACCATCACCCACAGAGAACACCATCACCATCACCCACAGAGAACCCCATCACCATCACCATCACCCACAGAGAACACCATCACCATCACCCACAGAGAACCCCATCACCATCACCATCACCCACAGAGAACCCCATCACCATCACCCACAGAGAACCCCATCACCATCACCATCACCCACAGAGAACACCATCACCATCACCCACAGAGAACCCCATCACCATCACCATCACCCACAGAGAACCCCATCACCATCACCCACAGAGAATCCCATCACCACCACCATCACCCACAGAGAACCCCATCACCATCACCCACAGAGAACCCCATCACCATCACCATCACCCACAGAGAACCCCATCACCATCACCCACAGAGAACCCCATCACCATCACCATCACCCACAGAGAACCCCATCACCATCACCATCACCCACAGAGAACCCCATCACCATCACCCACAGAGAACCCCATCACCATCACCATCACCCACAGAGAACCCCATCACCATCACCATCACCCACAGAGAACCCCATCACCATCACCCACAGAGAACCCCATCACCATCACCATCACCCACAGAGAACACCATCACCATCACCCACAGAGAACACCATCACCATCACCCACAGAGAACACCATCACCATCACCATCACCCACAGAGAACCCCATCACCATCACCCACAGAGAACACCATCACCATCACCCACAGAGAACCCCATCACCATCACCATCACCCACAGAGAACACCATCACCATCACCCACAGAGAACCTCATCACCATCACCCACAGAGAACCCCATCACCATCACCCACAGAGAACCCCATCACCATCACCATCACCCACAGAGAACACCATCACCATCATCCACAGAGAACCCCATCACCATCACCCACAGAGAACCCCATCACCATCACCATCACCCACAGAGAACCCCATCACCATCACCCACAGAGAACCCCATCACCATCACCATCACCCACAGAGAACCCCATCACCATCACCATCACCCACAGAGAACCCCATCACCATCACCCACAGAGAACCCCATCACCATCAACATCACCCACAGAGAACACCATCACCATCACCCACAGAGAACACCATCACCATCACCATCACCCACAGAGAACCCCATCACCATCACCCACAGAGAACACCATCACCATCACCCACAGAGAACCCCATCACCATCACCCACAGAGAACCCCATCACCATCACCCACAGAGAACCCCATCACCATCAACATCACCCACAGAGAACACCATCACCATCACCCACAGAGAACCCCATCACCATCACCATCACCCACAGAGAACCCCATCACCATCACCCACAGAGAACACCATCACCATCACCATCACCCACAGAGAACCTCATCACCATCACCATCACCCACAAAGAACCCCATAACCATCACCATCACCCACAAAGAACCCCATCACCATCACCCACAGAGAACACCATCACCCACAGAGAACCCCATCACCATCACCCACAGAGAACACCATCACCCACAGAGAACACCATCACCATCACCCACAGAGAACCCCATCACCATCACCCACAGAGAACCTCATCACCATCACCACCCCCATCATCACCAACACCCCCATCACCACCACCCCCATCACCACCACCACCCCCATCACCACCACCCCCATCACCACCACCCCCATCACCACCACCCCCATCACCACCACCACCACCACCCCCATCACCACCACCACCCCCATCACCACCACCCCCATCACCACCACCACCCCCATCACCACCACCCCCATCACCACCACCCCCATCACCACCACCCCCATCACCACCACCACCCCCATCACCACCACCACCCCCATCATCATCATCACCACCACCCCCATCACCACCACCACCACCCCCATCACCACCCCCATCACCACCAACCCCATCACCACCACCACCCCCATCACCACCACCCCATCATCACCACCACCACCCCCATCACCACCACCACCCCCTTCATCATCATCACCACCACCCCCATCACCACCACCACCACCCCCATCACCACCCCCATCACCACCAACCCCATCACCACCACCACCCCCATCACCACCACCCCATCATCACCACCACCACCCCCATCACCACCACCACCACCCCCATCACCACCCCCATCACCACCACCCCCATCACCACCCCCATCACCACCACCCCCATCATCACCACCACCCCCATCATCACCACCACCCCCTTCATCATCATCATCACCACCACCCCCATCATCACCACCACCCCCATCATCATCATCATCACCACCACCCCCATCATCACCACCACCCCCATCATCATCATCATCACCACCACCCCCATCACCGCCACCGCAATCAACAATCAGCCAGTGTCTGTCCTCTGCTGGGTGAAAGTCATTCCAAGCGGCCGCGTCTCGGCGGCCATCGGGGTCCCGCTTGACCGATCACGACAGTCGACCTGTGCCTGTGTGTGTCTGTGTGATTGTGTGTCTGTGTGTGTGTCTGTGTGATTGTGTGTCTGTGTGTGTGTGTGATTGTGTGTCTGTGTGTGTGTCTGTGTGTGTGTCTGTGTGATTGTGTGTCTGTGTGTGTGTCTGTGTGATTGTGTATCTGTGTGTGTGTCTGTGTGATTGTGTGTCTGTGTGTGTCTGTGTGATTGTGTGTCTGTGTGTGTGTCTGTGTGATTGTGTGTCTGTGTGTGTGTCTGTGTGATTGTGTGTCTGTGTGTGTCTGTGTGATTGTGTGTCTGTGTGTGTGTCTGTGTGATTGTGTGTCTGTGTGTGTCTGTGTGATTGTGTGTCTGTGTGTGTCTGTGTGATTGTGTGTCTGTGTGTGTGTCTGTGTGATTGTGTGTCTGTGTGTGTGTCTGTGTGATTGTGTGTCTGTGTGTGTGTCTGTGTGATTGTGTGTCTGTGTGTGTCTGTGTGATTGTGTGTCTGTGTGTGTGTCTGTGTGATTGTGTGTCTGTGTGTGTCTGTGTGATTGTTTCTGTGTGTGTGTCTGTGTTTGCGTGTGTCTGTGTGTGTGTCTGTGTGTGGCGAATGGCGGTTGTTGGCGGTTGTTGTTGTCTGTGTGTGTGTCTGTGTGTCTGTGTGCCTGTGTGTCTGTGTGTGTGTCTGTGTTTGCGTGTGTCTGTGTGCGTGTCTGTTTGTCTGTGTGCCTGTGTGTGTCTGTCTGTGTGTGTGTCGGTCTGTGTGTGTGTCTGTGTGTGTGTCTGTGTGTGTCTGTGTGTGTGTCTGTGTGTCTGTGTGTGTGTGTCTGAGTGCGTCTGTGTCTGTCTGTGTGTGTGTGTGTCTGTGTGTCTGTTTGTCTGTGTGTGTCTGTGTGTGTGCCTGTGTCTGTGTGTCTATTTGTCTGTTTGTCTGTGTGTGTGTGTGTCTGTTTGTCTGTGTGTGTCTGGCTGTGTGTCTATTTGTCCGTGTGTGTCTGTCTGTGTGCCTGTGTCTGTGTGCGTGTGTCTGTGTGTGTGTCTGTCTGTGTGCGTGTGTCTGTGTGACATCTCGAGTGGGGAGCGGTGGTACAGCGGTTAGCGCTACGCTGCGCTATGAACCCCGGCGACCCGGGTTCGATTCCCGCTCACGGCCAACACCGGTGACGATTATCTGAACCGGTCCTGGGCATCCTCCCCTAGGTCGACTCAGCCTCAAATGAGTACCTGGTGCGGTGTGTAAACATCGCTAGCACTGAGGAGACAAAGGCGGTCGGGCGTGGTGCTGGCCACCCACCCTTCGTGTGGCGTGCCGGCCTTCATAGGTGCTCGCTAACAGCACTTGACCCTACAGTCTGTTAAGGCTACACGGGGGACCTTTGTCTTTTTGTGACATCTCTAACTGGCTCGCCTGGTGTACAGGAGGTCGTGGGTTCGATCCCGACCCTGACGCCTGCTGAGTAGTCGGCTTCTCTCTCTTTCTCTGCCCGTGGTCGTGTGGATTGACGTTTTTTAAATCCTTTATATTAAGTTCGCTTGCTTGCTTGCGTGCTTGCTTGCTTGCGTGCTTGCGTGCTTGCTTGCGTGCTTGCTTGCTTGCTTAGGACCGTGTAAATCTTTCGCTCGTTTTTTAACCCACTTCCCGTGATCCAATCGAGCTGACATTTTCCACACAGACTCGTTGTGCGAGACAATTAATGTTCGTTAAATTTTTTTTTAATAATTATACACTTTTTAGGCAAAAAAAATGTATTTTACATTTAATCAAATACAACTCATTCATGGCTTTGGCTGAACGTCACAGTGTAGGAGCCCAGAGCCTAACCCCTCCACAGGCCGTGGCGGAGTAGCGCAGTTGGTAGCGCCCTCGCTTCCCATGCCAAAGGTCGCGGGATCGATCCCCGCGTCCTCCACAGGCGAATATATTTTTAAATCCTTTATATTAAGTTCGCTTGCTTGCTTAGGACCGTGCAAATCTTTCGCTCGTTTTTTAACCCACTTCCCGTGATCCAATCGAGCTGACATTTTCCACACAGACTCGTTGTGTGTGACAATTAATTTTTGTGAAATTTTTTTCCAAAATTTTACACTGTTTAGGGAAAACAAATTAAATATTTAATTACCAATTGCTTAATACTGGCAGGCAATCATCTGACCCATAGGTGGCAGCCATCTCAAGCCAGAGGACGAGAAGACTCTAGCCGCCACACATATAAAGGATTTATAGTGAAAAACTTTGTTTTTACGGGTTTACTTGTTAAATCCTTTATATTAAGTTCACTTGCTTGCTTGCTTACGACCGTGCAAATCTTTCGGTCGTTTTTTAACCAACTTCCCGTGATCCAATCGAGCTGACTTTTTGCACACAGACTCGTTGTGCGTGACAATGTATTCTCGTGAAAAAATGTTTCCCAAATTTTACACTTTTTAGGAAAAAATAAATTATATTTAATTACCAATTACTTAATGGTGGCAGACAATCATCTGACCCATAGGTGGCAGCCATCTCATGCCAGAGGACGAGAGGACTCTAGCCGCCACGCATATAAAGGATTTATAGTGAAAAACTTTGTTTTTACGGGTTAATTTTTTTTTAAATCCGGGTCCTCCGGTTTTCCCTGCACGTTCAGAATCGAGATCCACGCGTTGAGAGGATGTGGGACTGCTGCTGTTAGTAGCTCAGCTTGTTGGAGGGTATATTTAGTATACTGATATTATGTAGTTTATACTTTAGTTGTTTACGTGGTGGTTTAGTTACTGCAGCTACATACTATTTACATTCCTTCCCTTTATTAATGATACCCCTATCCCCTCCCTTTGATGCTGCTAATCCTGCATAACGCACGGGCATAATATGACTTTGAAACCCCGCCGCCCACCTCCTACGCATTTCACAAGTAGTACTAATCACATATCTGCATTTCCCATAAATATACTAAATTCCTCTTGATATGCAAATTATTTTGTCAAGGCGCTCTTCCCCCTCCAACCCAGCTTAAATATACGCTCCAAGCCTGGTGGTGTTTCATTCAGACGCTGTCTTCCCGACAGACCTGTTCTTCACCTGAGGACGGCTGCTTGCGTTGTGGCCGAAACGTCGTGAGAATTATTTTATTATGTTTTATTTTTATTAATTTATTATTATTTCCCTTCTACGTGGTGACTTGACCGAAAGAACCAAGAAGATGAATCCCTGCAGTCACGAAAGCTTCAAATCGACGCGTCTGTTTCTCTAAATAAGTTTAAAAATAAATCTCTCGAATCCGTGAGAATGGCCCGGCTCTGGGCGCCATTTGCGAGCATCTGACAAGTGCGTGGAGAGATGCATGCTGGGAATTGCTCTGACGCGTCGGTGACGTCATCGCATTGATCCTCGCCCAGCAGTGGATAGACCACGGCGGTGATGACGATGATCGCGCCCAGAGAGAGAGAGGGGGGGAGGGGGGGGGCACGTGGGTAAGAGAACACAGCTGGGGGCTATGCCCGTGCGAATGAGATGAGACGGGGAGACAGGGGGGGGACAGGGGGGAGACACGGGGGGGGGAGACAGGGAGTGGAGACACAGGGGGACAGGGGGAGACAGGGGGTGGAGACACAGGGGGACAGGGGGAGACAGGGGGGGAGACACGGAGGGGGGGAGACACGGGGGGGGGGGGGGACGGGACAGGGGGGGAGACAGGGGGAGAGACGGGGAGTGGAGACACAGGGGGACAGGGGGAGACAGGGGGGGAGACACGGGGGGGGGCAGGGGGGGAGACAGGGAGGGAGACAGGGAGGGAGACAGGGAGACAGGGGGGAGACAGGGAGGGAGACACAGGGGGGAGACAGGGAGGGAGACAGGGAGACAGGGGGGAGACAGGGAGGGAGACACAGGGAGGGAGACACAGGGGGGAGACACGGAGGGAGACAGGGAGACAGGGAGGGAGACACAGGGGAGAGACAGGGAGGGAGACAGGGGGGAGACACGGGGGGGGGGGAAACACAGGGGGGAGACAGGGAGGGAGACAGGGGGGAGACACAGGGGGGGGGGAGACACAGGGGGGAGACAGGGAGGGAGACAGGGGGGAGACAGGGGAGAGACAGGGAGGGAGACAGGGAGGGAGACACAGGGGGGGGAGACACAGGGGGCGTGTGTGCTGGGCGTGTGCGAGGCGTGGGGATCACCCTTTGATGGACTCTCCCTCCCTCCCCCTCCGTGTTTATCCGCCCGTCCTGACCTCTGTGATTGACCCCCGTGTTCTTTAATTTAAATGTCACGACCCCATTTTGTTGGCGCTATTGACATACATCGATCGCGTGGGGAGAGATATATGTGTGCGTGCGTGCGTGTGCGACTGTGTCTTTATGTGCGCGTGTGTGACTGTGTGCGTGTCTGTGTGCGACTGTCTTTATGTGCGCGTGTGTGACTGCGTGTGTGTCTGTGTGCGTGTGTGACTGCGTGTGCGACTGTGTCTTTATGTGTGCGTGTGTGACTGTGTGTGACTGTGTGTGTCTGTGTGTGTATCTGTGTGTGCGTGTGCGACTGTGTCTTTATGTGCGCGTGTGTGACTGCGTGTGTGACTGTGTGTGTGTCTGTGTGCGTGTGTGACTGTGTGTGTGTGTGTGTGACTGTGTGTGTGACTGTGTGTGTGTCTGTGTGCGTGTGTGACTGTGTGTGACTGTGTGTGTATCTGTGTGTGCGTGTGTGTGTGTCTGTGTGTGTGACTGTGTGTGTGTGTGTCTGTGTGCTTGTGTGACTGTGTGTGACTGTGTGTGTCTGTGTGTGTATCTGTGTGTGCGTGTGTGTGTGTCTGTGTGTGTGTGACTGCGTGTGTGACTGTGTGTGTGTCTGTGTGCTTGTGTGACTGTGTGTGACTGTGTGTGTCTGTGTGTGTATCTGTGTGTGCGTGTGTGTGTGTCTGTGTGTGTGTGACTGTGTGTGTGACTGTGTGTGTGTCTGTGTGCGTGTGTGACTGTGTGTGTCTGTGTGTGTGACTGTGTGTGTGTCTGTGTGTGTGACTGTGTGTGTGTCTGCGTGTGTGACTGTGTGTGTGTGTGACTGAGTGTGTGTGACTGTGTGTGTGTGACTGTGTGTGTGTGACTGTGTGTGTGTGTGACTGTGTGTGCGTGTGTGACTGTGTGTGTCTGTGTGTGTGACTGTGTGTGTGTGACTGTGTGTGTGTGTGTCTGTGTGTGTGACTGTGTGTGTGTGTCTGTGTGTGTGACTGTGTGTGTGTGTCTGTGTGTGTGACTGTGTGTGTGTGTCTGTGTGTGTGACTGTGTGTGTGTGTGTCTGTGTGTGTGTCTGTGAGTGTGTGTGGGGAGCGGTGGTGTAGCGGTCAGCGCACTACGCTACGAACCCGGCGACCCGGGTTCGATTCCCGCTCACGGCCAACACCCAGTGACGATTATATTGAACCGGTCCCGGGTCTCCCCAAGGTCGACTCAGCCTCAAATGAGTACCTGGTGCGGTGTGCAAACATCGCCACTGGGGGAGACAAAGGCGGCCGGGCGTGGCGCTGACAACCCACCCCCTCGTGTGCCGTGTTCGCGTTCATAGGTGCCCCTCGCTAACGACACTTGCCCCTAAATTACGTGAAGGCTATACGGGGTCTCTCTGGTTTTGGAGTGTCAATGTGTGCGTGTGTGTGTCAATGTGTGCGTGTGTCCATGTGTGTGTGTTTATGGGTGTGTGTCTGTGTGTTTATGAGTGTGTGTCAATGTGTGCGTGCGTGTGCGTGTGTATGTTTATAGGTGTGTGTCTCTGTGTGTGTGTCAATGTGCGTGCGTGTGTGCGTTTATGAGTGTGTGTCTCTGTGTGTGTGTTTATGAGTGTGTGTTTATGAGTGTGTGTCTCTGTGTGTGTCTGTGCGTGTGTTTATGTGTGTGTGTGTCTGTGTGTGTGTGTCTATGCGTGTGTCAATGTGTGAGTGTGTGTCAATGTGTGTGTCTCTGTATGTGTCTGTGTGTAAAGTGTGTGTGTTTATGAGTGTGTGCGTGTGTGTGTTTATGAGTGTGTGTCTGTGTGTGTGTCTGTGTCAATGTGTGCGTGTGTGTGTTTATGAGTGTGTGTCTGTGTGTGTGTCTGTGTGTGTTTATGAGTGTGTGTCTCTGTATGCGTGTCTGTGTGTGTGTCTATGCGTGTGTCAATGTGTGAGTGTGTGTCAATGTGTGTGTCTGTGTGTCAAGTGTGTGTGTTTATGAGTGTGTGCGTGTGTGTGTTTATGAGTGTGTGTCTGTGTGTGTGTCTGTGTTAATGTGTGCGTGTGTGTGTTTATGAGTGTGTGTCTGTGTGTGTGTCTGTGTGTGTGTCTGTGTGTGTTTATGAGTGTGTGTCTCTGTATGCGTGTCTGTGTGTGTGTCTATGCGTGTGTCAATGTGTGAGTGTGTGTCAATGTGTGTGTCTGTGTGTCAAGTGTGTGTGTTTATGAGTGTGTGCGTGTGTGTGTTTATGAGTGTGTGTCTGTGCGTGTGTCTGTGTCAATGTGTGCGTGTGTGTGTTTATGAGTGTGTGTCTGTGTGTGTGTGTCTGTGTGTGATTATGAGTGTGTGTCTCTGTGTGCGTGTGCCGTGTGAGTGAGTGAGTAAGAAGCCCCACTCTCATCAGCAGCTCGCACTCAGTAATAATTACACAGGCGACACGGATCCACCGTGTAGCCTCAACAGACTGCTGGGGCAAGTGCTGTTAGCGAGCACCTATGAAGGCCGGCACGGCACACGAGGGGGTGGGTGGCCAGCACCACGCCTCTGTCGCCTTTGTCTCCCCCGTGGCGATGCTCACATATCGTACCAGGTACTTATTTGAGGCTGAGTCGACCGAGGGGGAGGCTCAGGACCGGCTCACGTGGGCGGTGTGTGTGCTGAACTTCTTTCGCACCGTACGTAGCCCACCGCGCTGATCTGCGGCGCGTGCATGAATCACGTGGGGAGCGGCAAGTGTAGCGGTTCATGCGCTGCGCTACGAACCTGGCGCCCCGAGTTCCAATCGCGTTCACGGACAACACCGGGTGACCATCATGAACCGGTCTCGGGCCAGTCACCTAGGTCGACTCAGCCTCAAGTGATTGCTACCTGGGAGACAAAGGCGGCCGGGCGTGGTTCCGGCCTTCAATATAGGTGGTCGTTCGCTTGCAGCACTTGCCCCAGCAGCCTGTGAAGGCTACACGGGAGATCTCTGCCTTTGTGTGTGCGTGTGGTTCGCCTCCAGAGCTCGGGACCCGCCAACCTGAGTTTCATTCCCGGCCACGACGAGTGATTTCTGAACGGGTCCTGGGCATCCACTAGGTCGGCTCAGCCTTAAAATCAGTATACAGCGCGGCGTGTAAACAACAGCCAAGGCACTGGGGAGACAAAGGCGGCCGGGCGTGGTTTCTGGCCACGCCCGTTAATAGGTGCTGCTACGCGCTAACAGCACTTGCCCCAGCAGCCCGTGTAGGGCTATACGGGGGACCTTTGTCGTTGGTGTGCGTGTGAAGCACAATCTTGAGACTAAGTAGCCCGCTGTGCAGATGGCGAAGAGAGACCCTAGAGACAAAGACACAGACACACAGAGAGACGCAGAGAGACACAGAGAGAGACAGAGAGAGAGACAGAGACACTGATACACAGAGAGACACGGAGACACAGAGAGAGAGAGAGACACGGAGACACAGAGAGAGAGACAAAGACACAGATACACAGAGAGACACGGAGACACAGAGAGAGAGACACAGAGACACAGAAAGAGACAGAGATACAGAGAGACACAGAGACACAGAGAGAGACAAAGAGACAAAGACACAGATACACAGAGAGACACGGAGACACAGAGAGACACAGAGAGACACAGAGAGACACACAGAAAGAGATACACAGAGAGATACAGATACACAGAGAGACACGGAGACAGAGAGAGAGAGAGAGAGACAGATACACAGATACACAGAGAGACACACAGAGAGAGAGAGAGAGACAGATACACAGATACACAGAGAGACACACAGAGAGAGAGAGAGAGACAGATACACAGAGAGACACACAGAGAGACACACAGAGAGAGAGAGAGAGACAGATACACAGATACACAGAGAGACACACAGAGAGACACAGAGAGAGAGAGACAGATACACAGAGAGACAAAGAGCGACACACAGAAAGAGACACACAGAGAGATACAGATACACAGAGAGACCCAGCGAGATACACAGAGACACACAGAGAGACACAGAGAGACACAGAGACACAGATAGACACGGAGAAACACAGAGACACAGAGAGAGAGAGAGACACACACACAGAGACACAGAGAGAGAGAGACAGAGAGAGAGACACACAGAGACACAGAGAGACACACAGATACACAGAGAGACACACAGAGAGACAGAGAGAGTGAGACACACACAGATACACGGAGAACGAGACACGAAGACCGACACGAGTCTACCGCGCGCCAATCGGAGGTGCGGGTGGTCTCAGGGCGCCGGGCTGAGACACGCGCGGGCGCTGCTCAAGGAACGAGTTCTCAGTGGAAGGGAGAGCGTTCCAGACGGCCATCCGATGGCGCCGCGCGGTGCGGTTGCCCCCCGCGTGGCCTCTTATGGAGAGCCCCTCCCTGTACCGGTGGGGGGGGGTGGGGGGTGGGGGGCATCTTTCTCTGTCTAGATCGCCGTGTGGAGACATCTCGCTCGCTCGCTCAAAGGTCAACGTCGAGGTCACGTCGGGTCGTCGAGCGGACTCGCTCGCTCGCGGTAGATTTCCGCCACTGCCTTGCGCTCTCCCCGCTGCGTTTTATCCGCCCGCTCGCTGTTGTGAGCGTCCGCGACCCTCCCCATCTGGGCTATCGTCGCCCGAGGCGGTGGCGGGAGGTGGTGGTGGTGGGGGGAGGAAAACTTGCCCGCCACACGCCACTGCCGACCCAGTGGCATCCGTCGCGAGCCGGAGCCTCCTGTTCCTCCGCAGAGACCTGAATCTGACACCGCCGGTCGCTGGCCCCCCATCGGCAAAACGTCCACTCAGCTCCGGGGGGGGGGGGGGGCAGCTCTTCTTCCCGACCCACCAACCCCCCCACCCCGCCCCCCACGCACGTGTCGCTTCAACGCGCTCACGCCGAGGCGCGCACGGGGAAGGGGGCCGGCACGACAAGACGCGCTGCTCCCGCCCGCCTTTGTCTCCTCTCCCCTAGTGGCGATGTTCGCACGCCGCACCCGGGCTACGGCATTTTGAGGGCGAGTCGACCCAGGGGAGGAGGCCCAGGGCCGGTTCAGATGATCGTCACCGCGGGGTTGACGGTGGCCGGGATTCCGACTCGGTTCATTGACAACAAAGACAAAGAATCCGCCCCCCCCACCCCCCGTGTAGCCTCAACAGACTGTGGGGGCAAGTGCTCCAGCCAGACGCACACCCAACAACAACAACAGCCGCGCATCGCCCACGAAGTGGCCGTGACGTCATCGCGGCGCTTGTGCCAGGCTAGGTGCACCTTGAGGCCCACGTGATGATGAAGCGAGGAAGGTTTGTTTCTGGCAGGAGGACAGACTCGGGTGCCGTGGCAGACGCACCAACTGTGCCCCCCACTTTGCCAACTCATCGCGATTTATCCGCCCGGCGCTCCGCTCGTTGTTGTGAGCGTCGCTACTCCGCCCTCCGTTGTTGCTGGAGGGCGACTGCCTCCAACTGCCCAGTAGCGTCCTTCACGAGCCTCCTCCACTGAGGCCGATCTTGACACCGCTGGTACCAGTCATCGGCAAGTCCACTCAGCTCCACGTCCTCCTGTACCACATCACTCCATCTCTTCTCTAGCCCGTGCCGCGCCCGTTCAGGCCCCTCTACCCGAGCAAACAGAAGCTGCCTGGGCACGTGGTGGTGGCTTGTCATGCGGGCTACGTGGCCCAGCCAAAGCAACCTCAGTTTAACACGTAGGCTTTCGCGACCAATATTATTCATAATATAGGTTTTTTTTGGGTTTAGATCGCGTTATTTATAACTGTGTCGTAACCCTCCACCACCCGACACGGCGAAACAGTAAAGAAATGTGTCACATTTACAAAAGAAACAAAATAATTCACTTATTTAGCCCACCGGTGTGTTGAAGAGAGAATCAAGAGCATTTTAAAATTTGAGTAGCACGACGTTTCGCTGGTAGCTGATGGTAATTACCAGCGAAACGTCGTGCTACTCAATTTTTTAAATGCTGTTGATTCTCTCTTCAACACACCGGTGGGCTAAAGAAGTGAATTATTTTGTCCTTTGAAAAACGTGACACATATTTTTTACTGTTTCGCCGTGCCGGGTGGTGGAGGGTTACGACACATTTATAAATAACGCGATCTGACCCAAAAAAAAAATCTATATTATGAAAGCAACCTCGCTTGTCGGAGGAGTTCACCGATGATGGGAGCACTGTGTTGAGATCAGAGGTCGCAAACGGGTTTTGATTCCTTACCCGTACCCGGCCGCACCAGGGTCGCAAACGGGTACGGGTAGGGTACGGGTATCGGGTACCCGATTGCGACCTCTGGGATGAAGCCATGTTGCAGGCGCGGGTGGGTTGATTCTAGGAACTTGAATTGTGAGAAGAGACAAGACGTTGGGAAATGAGTGACAAACGGTGACTCACCAGTGACTCACGGCCTACCCGTACCCGGGCCGCACCAGGGTCGCAAACGGGTACCCGTACCCGGCCGGGTACAGGTAGCCAGGTATCGGGTAGGATACGGGTATCGGGTACCCGGTTGCGACCTCTGGTCGAGATCCTGCAATGGTCCGTGCGAGCTCCTCGCAACTGCAATCCAGTCCGCAGGTTAGACCCAGGATGGCGTGTACCCGGATTCCAGCCCTAGCGGATTTAAGCCGGTGCCAGATGTTCCCGTTTACAGGGCTCCGCGTTCCACAGGCGCAGACAAAAGCTGTGGCCGAGAAGACCCATCCAGAGCCAACACCCCCCCTCCCCTCCCCATTACACTGGTCAACACACTTTTTCTGGCATGAGGTATTCTAACGGTTTTAATGTAATTTTGGGGGGTGCTGATTCCAAATCTGGCATCAGTTTTTGTCTGTCACATCAGGTTTTTTGAGATATAAAATGTTGCATTTTCAATAAAAACTGCGGAAGAAAAATATTAAATAAATGTGGATATCTACATAAAATGATATTATAAACACACTATCCTAAAAATACAGCACCGTATTTTAACACTAAAGCAGTCACTGACTCGCAACAACTTGCAATCATAAGTGACAGAGTTAATTTCGGGTAAAATCAATGAAAATGTGGTATGCCGATAGCATAAAAAATTAACCCGTAAAAACAAAGTTTTTCACTATAAATCCTTTATATGCGTGGCGGCTAGAGTCCTCTCGTCCTCTGGCTTGAGATGGCTGCCACCTATGGGTCAGATGATTGTCTGCCACCATTAAGCAATTGGTAAATAAATATTTAATTATTTTTCCCTAAACAGTGTAAAATTTGGGAAATTTTTTTCACGAAAATAAATTGTCACGCACAACGAGTCTGTGTGCAAAATGTCAGCTCGATTGGATCACGGGAAGTGGGTTAAAAACGACCGAAAGATTTGCACGGTCATAAGCAAGCACGCAAGCACGCAAGCACGCAAGCAAGCAAGCAAGCGAACTTAATATAAAGGATTTAAAAATGAGATGTGATAGAGCAAATCTGAGATCAGATTTGGAATCAGCACCCTGAAATTAGTCTAAAACAGCTGCAAAAGTCCAGGCCAGAAAAAAATGTGTTTTTTGTTGTTGACCAGTGTTTTTTTAATGTTATCCTTCCTTGCGTGGAGCAGTGGTTTCTGGACCCCTGGGGGGGGGGGGGTGGTGGAGGGGGGGGGGGGCTACGTGGCAATATCCCAGGGGGGGGGGGTGGGTAACGCGAGGCGATGTATGAACGTGTGAAATGATATCATACGTGAGAGTCGTTGGTGAATAATCGCGTGTGAACCTGCCAATATGAAAACCGCGATCACATTTGAATCCACGTGGTAACCTATGACGATATATATATTTAAAAAAAAAACTTTTCAAAATTCATGATAATTGGTTTTTTACCCTTCTATCTGGCAACAAAACTGACACCTTTTTACAAAGAGTCATGTTTGCATAGACCGCAATACCTGCAGTCATAATGCAAACAGGTATTGCGGTCTATTCAAACATGACTCTTTGTAAAAAGGTGTCAGTTTTGTTGCCAGATAGAAGGGTAAAAAAACAATTATCATATTTTTACTGGCAAATGAGGTTCCCATAGTTTTCAAAACTCAATTATCGTACACGATGCGGGTTTCCAAGAGTAATCAGCGAGACTGAACACATCATGTCAGTGTGGCACCGGGGCGATGGATGGATTAAGGATGGTCCTGATACGTGATAGCAGGTGCATTCTTGTCAGTCCGACTTTTTGAAAGGGTCCATCATGCAGAAGTAGCTGTTGCCTGAGTGGTCAGTGGGCTCCCGTCAAATTCTTGGGATAGCGAACTTCACGGCTCTCTTTTCCCCTCTGTAGCATCCCACAAAAAATACATTTATTTCACCCGTGACTAATGTGTCAGAGATGCTCGCAACATTTTTCATGCGCGAAATATTTTTTTTGCAATAACATTGAAAATTGTCAAACATTTTAAAATGAAAACCGAACTATATATTGTTTTACATTATCACGTTTTTTTCCTTCCAGAAGCGACCTGTCCATCATCAATGATAGCGCATTGAAGTGGCCTCATCGTTGTCAGCATCTTCGCTGTGTGGCGATGTCCAGCAGCAGTAGCAGCAGCCAAAGACCGTAAAACGCGTGATCTTGAGTCTCAATGTGGAGGGGGAAAATCCACGCGAGCACGGGGAGAGAGACACCCGAAAACTCCAAATATACAGCAGCAGGTTGTATATTGGGGGGGGGGGGGGGCGATGATGGTGTTGATGGGAAGGATGATGATGGGGGGGGGGGCGATGGTGGTGTTGATGGGAAGGATGATGATGGGGGGGGGCGATGGTGGTGTTGATGGGAAGGATGATGATGGGGGGGGGGGCGATGGTGGTGTTGATGGGAAGGATGATGATGGGGGGGGGGCGATGGTGGTGTTGATGGGAAGGATGATGATGGGGGGGGCGATGGTGGTGTTGATGGGAAGGATGATGATGGGGGGGGGCGATGGTGGTGTTGATGGGAAGGATGATGATGGGGGGGGGGCGATGGTGGTGTTGATGGGAAGGATGATGATGGGGGGGGGGCGATGGTGGTGTTGATGGGAAGGATGATGATGGGGGGGGGGGCGATGATGGTGTTGATGGGAAGGATGATGATGGGGGGGCGATGGTGGTGTTGATGGGAAGGATGATGATGGGGGGGGGGCGATGGTGGTGTTGATGGGAAGGATGATGATGGGGGGGGGCGATTGTGGTGTTGATGGGAAGGATGATGATGGGGGGGGCGATGGTGGCGTTGATGGGAAGGATGATGATGGGGGGGCGATGGTGGTGTTGATGGGAAGGATGATGATGGGGGGGGCGATGGTGGTGTTGATGGGAAGGATGATGATGGGGGGGGCGATGGTGGTGTTGATGGGAAGGATGATGATGGGGGGGGCGATGGTGGTGTTGATGGGAAGGATGATGATGGGGGGGGCGATGGTGGTGTTGATGGGAAGGATGATGATGGGGGGGCGATGGTGGTGTTGATGGGAAGGATGATGATGGGGGGGGCGATGGTGGTGTTGATGGGAAGGATGATGATGGGGGGGGCGATGGTGGTGTTGATGGGAAGGATGATGATGGGGGGGGGCGATGG
Source organism: Lampetra fluviatilis (assembly GCF_964198595.1). Lineage (NCBI taxonomy): Eukaryota > Metazoa > Chordata > Hyperoartia > Petromyzontiformes > Petromyzontidae > Lampetra > Lampetra fluviatilis. The sequence goes on from NC_136297.1 coordinate 4,066,771, forward strand.
TGGTGTTGATGGGAAGGATGATGATGGGGGGGGCGATGGTGGTGTTGATGGGAAGGATGATGATGGGGGGGGGCGATGATGGTGTTGATGGGAAGGATGATGATGGGGGGGGGGGCGATGG
>NC_136297.1:4071891-4156176 GCF_964198595.1 Lampetra fluviatilis
GGGAATCGAACTTGTGTCTCCCGGTGGTTCGGAGCGCAGCGCGCTAACCATTGCGCCACCGCTCCCCCTCCCACGTGGGGTGACTTGGTCCACGCGTCAACAGCACGCGCGTGCTGTATTTGACTTTAATATTATACTTTATTATTTATTATGATACTTATTTGTTATGATACTCGTTGTTTATTGATCACAATGTTTGTTTATTGTGATACTTATTTTTTATTCTAATATTTATCTATCACAATGCTTGTTTTTTATTATAATAGGCAATTATGATAATGCTTGTTATTTATTTATTATATTATTTATCTATCACAGCACTTATTATTTATTTATTATAATAGTTAATTATTATAGAACTTATTACTTATTTATTATCATGTTTATCTATTACAGTAATTATTATTTATTATAAAAGTAAAGTATTATATTTAATTATTGCAATACTTATTCATTAAAATATGTATTATTTACTTATTATTTATTATTTACTTATTATTTAATTATTATATTACGTATCTATAATACTACTTGTTATTTATTTATCACAATATTTATTTATTATAATACTTATTATTTATTCTAATATTTATCTATCACAATACTTGTTTTTTATTATAATAGGAAATTATAAAAATACTTGTTATTTATTTATAATATTATTTACCTACCATAGAAATTAATATTTATTTATTTATTATAATTCTTAATTATTATAGAACTTATTACTTATTTATTATAATGTTTATCTATTACAGTAATTATTATCTATTATAATACTTATTAGTTATTTTTTATAATATTTTATTATTGCAATACTCGTTCATTAAAATATGTATTATTTACTTATCATAATATTTAATTATTATTATAATATGTACCCATAACAAAGCGTATTATTTATTTATTAGAATACTTGTTATTTGTTTATCACAATATTTATTTCTTATAATACGTATTTATTAGAATACTTGCTATTTGTTTATCACAATATTTATTTATTATAATACGTATTTATTAGAATACTTGTTATTTGTTTATCACAATATTTATTTATTATAATACGTATTTATTAGAATACTTGCTATTTGTTTATCACAATATTTATTTATTATAATACGTATTTATTAGAATACTTGTTATTTGTTTATCACAATATGTATTTATTATAATACGTATTTATTAGAATACTTGTTATTTGTTTATCACAATATTTATTTATTATAATACGTATTTATTTATTTACTATAATATTTCTAATATAAGGCAGTACTTATTTTTTAATTTTTTTTATAACAGATAACTATTAAAATACTTATTATCTATTTATTCAAATATTTATTTATTATGATACTTATCGATTTATTATATTATTTATCCACTACAGTGCTTTATATTTACTTATTATAACAGATAACTATTAAAATACTTATTATCTATTTATTCAAATATTTATTTATAATGATACTTATCGATTTATTATATTATTTATCCACTACAGTGCTTTATATTTACTTATTATAACAGATACCTATTAAAAACCTATTATTTGATAATTGTTTTTTTACCCTTTTATCTGGCAACAAAACTGACACCTTTTTTTTTTGTTTTGCCAGATAGAAGGTTAAAAAAACAATTATCATATTTTTTACTGGCAAATGAGGTTCCAATGGTGTAAGCCTATTATTTCTTTATTAATATAATATTTAATTGCTATAAGACTTATTCATCATAATACCTATTATTTATGTATTATACTATTCAATTATTCTAATACGTATTCATCATAATACTTAATATTTATTATAATGCTAATTTATTCTAACACTTATTCATCATAATACTTAATGCTTATTTATTAGAATACTTCTTTATTAGAATACTTATTTATTAGAATATTTATTTATTAGAATATTTATTTATTAGAATACTTATTTATGAGAATACTTATTTATTAGAATATTTATTTATTAGAATACTTCTTTATGAGAATACTTATTTATTAGAATACTTATTTATTAGAATATTTATTTATTAGAATACTTATTTATTAGAATACTTATTTATTAGAATACTTATTTATTAGAATATTTATTTATTAGAATACTTATTTATCAGAATACTTATTTATTAGAATACTTATTTATTAGAATACTTATTTATGAGAATACTTATTTATTAGAATACTTATTTATTAGAATATTTATTTATTAGAATACTTATTTATTAGAATACTTATTTATTAGAATACTTATTTATGAGAATACTTATTTATTAGAATACTTATTTATTAGAATACTTATTTATTAGAATATTTATTTATTAGAATACTTATTTATCAGAATACTTATTTATTAGAATACTTATTTATTAGAATACTTATTTATTAGAATACTTCTTTATTAGAATATTTATTTATTAGAATACTTATTTATTAGAATATTTATTTATTAGAATACTTCTTTATTAGAATATTTATTTATTAGAATACTTATTTATTAGAATTCTTATTTATTAGAATACTTATTTAATAGAATATTTATTTATTAGAATACTTATTTATTAGAATACTTCTTTATTAGAATATTTATTTATTAGAATACTTATTTATTAGAATACTTCTTTATTAGAATATTTATTTATTAGAATACTTATTTATTAGAATACTTCTTTATTAGAATATTTATTTATTAGAATACTTATTTATCAGAATACTTCTTTATTAGAATATTTATTTATTAGAATACTTATTTATTAGAATACTTATTTAATAGAATACTTATTTATTAGAATACTTATTTATTAGAATACTTATTTATTAGAATACTTATTTATTAGAATACTTATTTATTAGAATACTTATTTATTAGAATATTTATTTATTAGAATACTTATTTATTAGAATACTTATTTATTAGAATATTTATTTATTAGAATACTTATTTATTAGAATACTTATTTATCAGAATACTTATTTATTAGAATACTTATTTATTAGAATACTTATTTATTAGAATACTTCTTTATTAGAATATTTATTTATTAGAATACTTCTTTATTAGAATACTTATTTATTAGAATACTTATTTATTAGAATATTTATTTATTAGAATACTTATTTATTAGAATATTTATTTATTAGAATACTTCTTTATTAGAATATTTATTTATTAGAATACTTATTTATTAGAATTCTTATTTATTAGAATACTTATTTAATAGAATATTTATTTATTAGAATACTTATTTATTAGAATACTTCTTTATTAGAATATTTATTTATTAGAATACTTATTTATTAGAATACTTCTTTATTAGAATATTTATTTATTAGAATACTTATTTATCAGAATACTTCTTTATTAGAATATTTATTTATTAGAATACTTATTTATTAGAATACTTATTTAATAGAATACTTATTTATTAGAATACTTATTTATTAGAATACTTATTTATTAGAATATTTATTTATTAGAATATTTATTTATTAGAATACTTCTTTATTAGAATATTTATTTATTAGAATACTTATTTATTAGAATACTTATTTATTAGAATACTTATTTATTAGAATACTTATTTATTAGAATACTTATTTATTAGAATACTTATTTATTAGAATATTTATTTATTAGAATACTTCTTTATTAGAATATTTATTTATTAGAATATTTATTTATTAGAATATTTATTTATTAGAATACTTCTTTATTAGAATACTTATTTATTAGAATACTTATTTATTAGAATACTTATTTATTAGAATATTTATTTATTAGAATACTTATTTATTAGAATACTTATTTATTAGAATATTTATTTATTAGAATACTTATTTATTAGAATATTTATTTATTAGAATACTTATTTATTAGAATATTTATTTATTAGAATACTTCTTTATTAGAATACTTATTTATTAGAATATTTATTTATCAGAATATTTATTTATCAGAATATTTATTTATCAGAATACTTATTTATTAGAATACTTATTTATTAGAATACTTATTAATTAGAATACTTATTTATTAGAATACTTATTTATTAGAATACTTATTTATTAGAATACTTATTTATTAGAATACTTATTTATTAGAATATTTATTTATTAGAATACTTATTTATTAGAATATTTATTTATTAGAATACTTATTTATTAGAATACTTATTTATTAGAATATTTATTTATTAGAATACTTATTTATTAGAATATTTATTTATTAGAATACTTATTTATTAGAATATTTATTTATTAGAATACTTCTTTATTAGAATACTTATTTATTAGAATATTTATTTATCAGAATATTTATTTATCAGAATATTTATTTATTAGAATACTTATTAATTAGAATATTTATTTATTAGAATACTTATTTATTAGAATATTTATTTATTAGAATACTTATTTATTAGAATACTTATTTATTAGAATACTTATTTATTAGAATACTTCTTTATTAGAATACTTATTTATTAGAATTCTTCTTTATTAGAATACTTATTTATTAGAATACTTATTTATTAGAATATTTATTTATTAGAATACTTATTTATTAGAATATTTATTTATTAGAATACTTATTTATTAGAATACTTATTTATTAGAATACTTATTTATTAGAATATTTATTTATTAGAATACTTATTTATTAGAATATTTATTTATTAGAATACTTATTTATTAGAATACTTATTTATTAGAATACTTATTTATTAGAATACTTATTTATTAGAATATTTATTTATTAGAATACTTATTTATTAGAATATTTATTTATTAGAATACTTATTTATTAGAATACTTATTTATTAGAATATTTATTTATTAGAATATTTATTTATCAGAATATTTATTTATTAGAATACTTATTTATTAGAATACTTATTTATTAGAATATTTATTTATTAGAATACTTATTTATTAGAATACTTATTTATTAGAATATTTATTTATTAGAATACTTATTTATTAGAATATTTATTTATTAGAATACTTCTTTATTAGAATACTTATTTAATAGAATACTTATTTATTAGAATATTTATTTATTAGAATACTTATTTATTAGAATATTTATTTATTAGAATACTTCTTTATTAGAATACTTATTTATTAGAATACTTATTTATTAGAATATTTATTTATTAGAATACTTATTTATTAGAATACTTATTTATTAGAATATTTATTTATTAGAATACTTATTTATTAGAATACTTCTTTATTAGAATATTTATTTATTAGAATACTTATTTATTAGAATACTTATTTATTAGAATACTTATTTATTAGAATATTTATTTATTAGAATACTTATTTATTAGAATACTTATTTATTAGAATACTTATTTATTAGAATACTTATTTATTAGAATACTTATTTATTAGAATACTTATTTATTAGAATACTTATTTATTAGAATACTTATTTATTAGAATTCTTCTTTATTAGAATACTTATTTATTAGAATACTTATTTATTAGAATTCTTCTTTATTAGAATACTTATTTATTAGAATATTTATTTATTAGAATATTTATTTATTAGAATATTTATTTATTAGAATACTTATTTATCAGAATACTTAATTATTAGAATACTTATTTATTAGAATACTTATTTATTAGAATACTTCTTTATTAGAATACTTATTTATTAGAATACTTATTTATTAGAATACTTATTTATTAGAATACTTATTTATCAGAATACTTAATTATTAGAATACTTCTTTATTAGAATACTTATTTATTAGAAAATGTATTTATTAGAATACTTATTTATTAGAATACTTATTTATTAGAATACTTATTTATTAGAATACTTATTTATTAGAATACTTCTTTATTAGAATATTTATTTATTAGAATACTTATTTATTAGAATACTTATTTATTAGAATACTTATTTATTAGAATACTTATTTATCAGAATACTTATTTATTAGAATACTTATTTATTAGAATACTTATTTATTAGAATACTTCTTTATTAGAATACTTATTTATTAGAATATTTATTTATTAGAATACTTATTTATTAGAATACTTCTTTATTAGAATATTTATTTATTAGAATACTTATTTATTAGAATATTTATTTATTAGAATACTTCTTTATTAGAATACTTATTTATTAGAATACTTATTTATTAGAATACTTATTTATTAGAATACTTATTTATTAGAATATTTATTTATTAGAATACTTATTTATTAGAATACTTATTTATTAGAATACTTATTTATTAGAATACTTCTTTATTAGAATACTTATTTATTAGAATACTTATTTATTAGAATATTTATTTATTAGAATACTTATTTATTAGAATACTTATTTATTAGAATATTTATTTATTAGAATATTTATTTATCAGAATACTTATTTATTAGAATATTTATTTATCAGAATATTTATTTATTAGAATATTTATTTATCAGAATATTTATTTATTAGAATATTTATTTATCAGAATACTTATTTATTAGAATACTTCTTTATTAGAATACTTATTTATTAGAATATTTATTTATTAGAATATTTATTTATTAGAATATTTATTTATTAGAATACTTATTTATTAGAATACTTCTTTATTAGAATACTTATTTATTAGAATATTTATTTATCAGAATATTTATTTATCAGAATACTTATTTATTAGAATACTTCTTTATTAGAATACTTATTTATTAGAATATTTATTTATTAGAATATTTATTTATCAGAATACTTATTTATTAGAATACTTCTTTATTAGAATACTTATTTATTAGAATATTTATTTATCAGAATATTTATTTATTAGAATATTTATTTATTAGAATATTTATTTATTAGAATATTTATTTATCAGAATATTTATTTATCAGAATACTTATTTATTAGAATATTTATTTATCAGAATACTTATTTATTAGAATATTTATTTATCAGAATATTTATTTATTAGAATATTTATTTATCAGAATACTTATTTATTAGAATACTTCTTTATTAGAATACTTATTTATTAGAATATTTATTTATTAGAATATTTATTTATTAAAATACTTATTTATTAGAATACTTATTTATTAGAATTCTTCTTTATTAGAATACTTATTTATTAGAATACTTATTTATTAGAAAATGTATTTATTAGAATACTTATTTATTAGAATATTTATTTATTAGAATATTTATTTATTAGAATACTTATTTAATAGAATACTTCTTTATTAGAATACTTATTTATTAGAATTCTTCTTTATTAGAATACTTATTTATTAGAATATTTATTTATTAGAATACTTATTTATTAGAATACTTATGTATTAGAATACTTATTTATTAGAATACTTATTTATTACGACAATACTTGTTCGCTCATTCCATCAACGGCACGGAACCTCCTCCCTTGGCTGTCGACATTTCTCAGCGCTGGCAGCGGAGTCATCCTCTAGATCGACTCAGCCTCAAATGAGTACCTGGTACTGTGCGTAAACATCGCCACTGGGGAGACAAAGGCGGTCGGGCGTGGTGCTGGCCACCCACCCCCCTCGTGTTGCCGTGCCGGCCTTCATAGGTGCTGCTCGCTAACAGCACTTGCCCCTACAGTCTGTTAAGGCTACACGGGGGACCTTTGTTTGTTGATTGTATCTATGTAGAGTCGGTCGACTCAAGCCTCAAATACGCACCTCGTGCACGATTCGCTTTGTATACAACACGTGTGTGCTACGTATGTTTGCATGTACAGTTGTCACAGTAGGGGGGCTCAGGTGGTGCATCAGCCAGTCGTCTCAGTCAGTCATCTCGGTCGTCTCAGTCATCTCGGTCAGTCGACCCGTGGCACCTGCTGGGCCTGCCCCGTGACCTCCTGCCAGCGGGCGTTCGACACTTCACGTGGCCTCAACGTGCACCTAGCCTGGCACAAGCGTCGTGGTGACGTCACCGCCACTTAGTGGCGAATGACGGTTGTTGTTGTTGTTGTTGTCAATGTTGTGGGGAGCGGTGGTGTAGCGGTTAGCGCGCTGCGCTACGAAACTGGCGACCCGAGGTTAGATTCCCGCTCACGACCAACACCGGTGACGATTATCTGAACCGGTCTTTGACCTCCCCTAGGTCGACTCAGCCTCAAATGAGTACCTGGTGCGTTGTGTAAAAAGCATCGTCACTGGGGAGACAAAGGCGGCCGGGCGTGGTGCTGGTCACTCCACTCCCCCTTCGCGTGCCGTGCCCACGACCGTCACAGGTGCCGCGTGCTAACGGCACTTGCCTCTACAGTCTGTCACGGGCTATACGGTGGACCTTTGTCTTTGTGACATCGCGTTAAATTACACTAGTCAACACACTTTTTATGGCATAAGGTATTCCAAAGGTTTTAAGGTAATGTTGGGGTGCTGATTCCAAATCTGGCATCAGTTTTTGTCTATCACATCAGGTTTTTTGAGATATCACATATTGCATTTTCAATAAAAACTGCGGAAGAAAAATATTAAATAAATGTGGATATCTACATAAAATGATATTATAAACACACTGTCCTAAAAATACAGCGCCATATTTTAACACTAAAGCAGTCACTGACTCGCAACAACTTGCAATCATAAGTGACAGAGTTAATTTCGGGTAAAATCAATGAAAATGGGGTATGCCGCTAGCATAAAAATGAGATGTGATAGAGCAAATCTGAGATCAGATTTGGAATCAGCACCCTGAAATTAGTCTAAAACAGCTGTAAAAAATTTTTTGTTGACCAGTGTTATCAAGGTAAAATTGCGTCACTTAAACTTTTGAAAACCCATTTATTGAGAACTGCTTCCAATCGAGATCTGACCTCCTGTTAACTCGTTAACTCGTTAACTCATTAACTCACTCCTTAAAATAATTAACTCGTCTTCAGTTGGCCCGCCCCCTTAGTGTTGAGTCTATGGGCAGTGTTAGTCTATGGGCAGTGTTGAGTCTATGGTCAGTGTTAGTCTATGGGCAGTGTTGAGTCTATGGGAAGTGTTGAGTCTATGGGCAGTGTTGAGTCTATGGGAAGTGTTGAGTCTATGGGCAGTGTTGAGTCTATGGGCAGTGTTGAGTCTATGGGCAGTGTTGAGTCTATGGGCAGTGTTGAGTCTATGGGCAGTGTTGAGTCTATGGGCAGTGTTGAGTCTATGGGCAGTGTTGAGTCTATGGGTAGTGTTGAGTCTATGGGTAGTGTTGAGTCTATGGGTAGTGTTGAGTCTATGGGTAGTGTTGAGTCTATGGGTAGTGTTGAGTCTATGGGCAGTGTTGAGTCTATGGGCAGTGTTGAGTCTATGGGTAGTGTTGAGTCTATGGGCAGTGTTGAGTCTATGGGTAGTGTTGAGTCTATGGGCAGTGTTGAGTCTATGGGCAGTGTTGAGTCTATTTCCCTTCTACGTGACTTTACCGAAAGAACCAAGAAGATGAATCCCTGCAGTCACGAAAGAAACTTTAAATCGAAATTTAGACGGACTACTTTCTTGAGCTGTGCGGCTGAGCCGTTACGGGGCGATAGGGCGCGCGGAGTGAGACGGTTTTTCACACTCTTAGGTTTTTTTGGGGTAAAGTCACGTAATAAAAATAAAACATAATAAAATAATATTTAATAATATTTTTATTATTTTATTACTTCCCTTCTACGTGACTTTACCGAAAGAACCAAGAAGGAAAAAGTAGTTCGTCGTCGCGACCGCTCAGAAACCGCGCTATAGCGGTGGGCTCCCGTTCTTCGCTTTGGACTTACCGTGAATTCCTTGACGACCCGTGGGTTGAATCTTGAGACATCCAACTCCCTCGGTTCGGGCCGTCACCAGCACGCCCTGTCAACAACCCAGACGGTTTACCCCGTATCCTTGTGCGGGGGGAGCTGAGTGCTCAGGACCACGCGGCGTACGGCCGTTTGAATAAGGGCCATGAATGTTGTCTATTTGTTTGTGTGTCGCCCTTGTGATGATGGGACTTTGTGGGATGAACGTTGAGATTTATGAAGGGGCACGGGGGTGACCAACAACACGGTCTGAGTTGCTCTGTAATAATGTCGGGCACTGACAAGGGGTTGTGACAGGCATGCACCACTCAGTCCTAATGACCGGCACCGTCACCACCACCACCGTCACCACCGTCACCACCACCATCACCACCGTCACCATCGTCACCACCACCACCACCATCACCGTCACCACCACCGTCACCACCACCGTCACCACCACCACCGCCACCATTACCACCACCACCACCGTCACCACCGTCACCACCACCACCATCACCACCACCACCACCGTCACCACCACCGTCACCACCACCGTCACCACCACCACCGCCACCATTACCACCACCACCACCGTCACCACCACCGTCACCACCACCACCACCGTCACCACCACCGTCACCACCACCACCGCCACCATTACCACCACCACCACCATCACCACCACCATCATCACCACCACCACCACCACCATCATCACCATCACCATCATCATCACCACCACCACCATCACCACCACCACCACCATCACCACCACCACCATCACCACCACCATCATCACCACCACCACCACCATCACCACCACCATCATCACCAGCACCGTCACCACCACCGTCACCACCACCACCACCACCACCACCACCGTCACCACCACCGTCACCACCACCACCGCCACCATTACCACCACCACCACCACCGTCACCACCACCGTCACCACCACCGTCACCACCACCGTCTCCACCACCACCACCACCACCATCGTCACCGTCACCACCACCACCACCATCGTCACCGTCACCGTCACCACCACCACCATCACCACCACCACCACCGTCACCACCACCACCACCACCGCCATCGTCACCGTCACCACCACCATCACCACCACCGTCACCACCACCACCACCGTCACCACCACCGTCACCACCACCGTCACCACCGTCACCACCACCACCGTCACCACCACCATCACCGCCACCACCGTCACCACCACCACTGTCACCACCACCACCGTCACCACCACCATCACCACCATCACCATCACCGCCACCACCGTCCCCCGTGCATCCCCCACGTGGCTAGGGGCCATCCACTTAGCGCGTACACATGGAGGGGGGAGGGTTGATCCCAATGCGTCGCTTGCGTATGGGGGGGGGGGTAACGACTGACAATGTGCGTACGCAAAGGAAACGGTGGTGGTGGTGGGTGGGGGGTAATCAGCTAATTAATATGTGTCTCCACTATGTGTGAAGTCTGTGACGGCCACACGGGAAGAGGATCTTTGTCTTGGGTAGTGTAGCGGGTAGTGTAGCGGGTAGCGCGACACCAGCGACGATTGTCCGAACCCGCTCCTGTGGGTCGACTCAGCCTCAAGACGAGTAGTAACCCGGCGTTCAGGAGCAGCGACTTGCCCCTCACCCAGCAGCGGTCCGCGCGAGGCTATACGGGGTGGCTTTGTCTTTGGACCGGTTCGTCGATTCCTCTCTAAAAGTAGCAAACTCGTGCCACGATCGGCTACCGACGCCACCCACCGACCCACCTACTTGCAACGCTGCCTCCCAACAGACACCGACATCCCCAACTAGTTCGTGCAGTCGCGGGCCCGGCGCGATCCGAACAGCAGCAGCAGCGCTCCACTCCCAAGGCTGCGCTTGGGATCCTCCGCCCGGCTGGGATGTCGGGCGTGATGATGCACGGTACGTGTGAGAGTGTGAGTGAGTGTGTGTCAGTGAGTGAGTGTGTGTCAGTGAGTGTGTGTGTGAGTGTCAGTGTGTGAGAGTGAGTGTGTGCGTGTGTGAGTGAGTGTGTGAGTGTGTGTGAGTGTGTGTGAGTGTGTATGTGAGTGAGTGAGTGAGTGTGTGAGTGTATGTGTGAGTGAGTGAGTGTGTGAGTGAGTGAGAGTGTGTGTGTGTGAGTGTGTGTGTGAGTCTGTGTGAGTGTGGGTGTGTGAGTGTGTGTGTGAGTGAGTGTGTGAGTGTGTGTGAGTGTGTGTGTGTGAGTGAGTGTGTGTGTGTGTGTCAGTGAGTGAGAGTGAGTGTGATTGAGTGTGTGAGTGTGTGAGAGTGAGTGTGTGAGTGTGTGAGAGTGAGTGTGTGAGTGTGTGAGTGAGTGTGTGAGTGTGATTGTGTGTGAGTGTGTGAGAGTGAGTGTGTGTGTGAGTGAGTGTGTGTCAGTGTCAGTGAGTGTGTGTGTGTGTGTGAGTGTGTGAGTGTGTGAGTGTGTGTGTGTGAGTGTGTGTCAGTGAGTGTGAGTGAGTGTGAGTGAGTGTGAGTGTGTGTCAGTGAGTGAGTGTGATTGTGTGAGTGTGTGTGTGAGTGAGTGTGTGTGATTGTGTGAGTGTGTGTGTGAGTGTGTGAGTGAGAGTGTGTGAGTGTGTATGAGTGTGTGAGAGTGTGTGTGTGTGAGTGAGTGTGTGAGTGTGTGTCAGTGAGGGAGTGTGTGAGTGTGTGAGTGAGAGTGTGTGAGTGTGTGTGTGAGTGAGTGTGTGAGTGAGTGTGTGAGTGAGCGTGTGAGTGTGTGAGAGTGTGTGTGTGTGTGTGAGTGAGTGAGTGAGTGTGTGAGTGAGTGAGTGTGTGAGTGTGTGTGTGAGTGAGTGTGTGAGTGAGTGTGTGTGTGAGTGAGTGTATGTGTGAGTGTGTGAGTGAGTGTGTGTGAGTGTGTGAGTGTGATTGTGAGTGTGTGATTATGTGTTTGATTGTGAGTGTGTGTGTGAGTGTGTGTGAGTGTGTGTGATTGTGAGTGTGTGAGTGTGTGAGTGAGTGAGTGTGTGAGTGTGTGTGTGAGTGTGTGTGAGTGAGTGTGTGTGTGAGTGTGTGTGAGTGTGTGAGTGAGTGTGTGTGAGTGTGTGTGAGTGTGTGAATGAGTGTGTGTGTGAGTGTGTGTGAGTGAGTGTGTGGGTGTGTGTGTGTGAGTGTGTGTGTGTGAGTGTGTGTGAGAGTGTTTATGAGTGAGTGTGTGAGTGAGTGTGTGTGAGTACCTGGTGCGGTGTGTAAAAATCACCACTAAGGAGACAAAGGCGGTCGGGCGTGGTGCTGGCCACCCATCCCCTTGTGTACCGTTCTGGCCTCCATAGGTGCTCGCTAACAGCACTTGCCCCTACAGTCTGTTAAGGCTATACGGGGTAACTTTGTATTTGTGTGATTCTACGGTGGCTAGGAGATGTTAACTACCTCGCCTGGTCTCTGTAAATCAGGGGTGGTGACCCTTTCTTCTGCCAATGACCCATTTGAATATTTATAACATCATTCGCGGGCCGTACAAAATGATCAACTTAAAAATTAGCCCGTTTATATTTGGTCAAAACATTTAATGAACTCACGCCCCTAATGATGTTAGCCGCGGTTTTGAACGATGTCGCTACTCGCAACTGCTTTTCCAAGTTTTTGCTCCGAGATTTATTGAATTTCGAGTCCCGCCTGCGGTTTGCCTTGGCAGGGCCAGACCCAAATGATGTCACGGGCCGGACGTTCCCTATCCCAGCTAGTCGATGGCCACGTGGACGCAATTTGAAGAGCGGTGGCGCAACGGTTTGCGCGCTACGAATCACCCGGCAGCCCCCCGACGTTCGATTCCCGCTCATGATCAATAAAATATCAAATATAGTTCAGTGACTGCGAACATTCGAACGGGTCCCGGTGCCTCCCCCTACCTAGGTCGACTCAGCCTCGAATGAGTATACCTGGTGCGCTGTGTAAACATCACTACCGGGGAGACAAAGGCGGCCGGGCGTGGTGTTGGTGGTGTTCTCCACACCTACCTCGTGTGCCGTGCGGGCCTCCATAGGCGCTACTCGCGAACAGCACTTGCCCCAAGTGTCCGTTCGAGGCTACACGGGGGACCTGTGTCTGTGTGTGTCTATGCGTGTCTGTGTGTGTGTGTCTGTGTCTGTGTGTGTGTCTGTGTGTATGTGTCTGTGTGTGTGTGTGTCTGTGTGTTTGTGTGTATGTGTGTCTGTGTGTGTGTCTGTGTGTCGCGGGTTGCTGAGGAGATGGAGTCTGCCTCAGTGGCCCGCGATCACAAATCACTATTTAACTCCATAAAAAAAGTAACCTGCAGCGCCACACCTATTACCATCATTAGAGGAAGAAACGGTGATCCAATCTCCGACCCCCAGGAACAGGTTTGCAGATTTGCTGAGCATTTCTGTGAGGTCCTGGGGGAGGGAAAATCTCTCAGCCAGGAAAACATCATGGCACAAAGTGGGGATAACCCTGCTGAGGCTGCGGTGCCTCAAATATTGGAAGAGGTCACCCCCTGTGAGTGGCTGGCTGCGGTGCCAGCTGTTGAGGAAGTACTGAGGGCGATCCGGAGTCTGAGACCAGGGAAGGCACCGGGCAGAGATGATCTCCCAAGCGAAATGCTGAGGGAGGGTGGCGTTTGTGCACAGACTGCCCTATATGACATCATAACAACAGTCTGGACCACTGGACGGGTTCCGCAGGACTGGAAGGATGCCCTGGTGGTCCCCCTCTTTAAGAAGGGGGACCGTACCGACTGTAACAACTACAGGGGCATCTCATTCCTCAGTGTGCCGGGTAAGGTCCTGGCAAGGATTATTCAACATCGCCTTGCTAGGCACGCTGAGGAGAGGCTTGCGGAGCCCCAATGCGGTTTCAGGAAAGGGCGGTCTTGCACAGATGCCATATTTTCTGTCCGTCTGCTACAGCAGAGGTGTAGGGAATTCCAAAAAGACCTACATCTCTGCTTTATTGACCTGGTCAAGGCCTATGATACCATCAGTAGGACTGGGCTCTGGGTTGTTCTTCGTGCTTTCGGAGTCCCTGACCCTCTGCTCACGATCATTAAGGACCTTCATGATGGTGAGCGGGCCCGGGTAAAACTACGTGGCCGGGAGTCGGAGCCTTTCCCTGTACACCTTGGGGTGCGACAGGGATGTCCTCTGGCTCCCACATTATTTAACATCTATTTCGACTGCGTAGTTCGTGAAGCCTTCAATAGCTGTACCGGGGGAATTTCCATTTGGTACAGATATAATGGGAGGCTGATCGACGCCCGGGTGCGATCAAGGGATGGCTCCCTATTGGTCAACCACGTTATGTATGCCGATGATTTGGTAATAGCTGCTCATTCAGAAGAGGAGTTGGAGACGCTGCTGCTGAGACTGGAGCATGCCACTAAGAGGTGGGGCCTTACCATCAGCCCCACCAAAACTAAGCACCTGCCTGGGTATTTTGTACCATCGGACACTCCACCCCCACAACTCCCAATTGGTGATGGGGCAGTTGTGGAGAGAGTGGAGAGTTTCCCATACCTGGGCAGTGTGCTTATGACCGGCTCCAGTTTATCAGCAGAGGTCTCACTCCGAATCAGTCGAGCGGCAATATCTTTTCATCGGTTGCGTAACGCTGTGTGGAAGCTACCTGGTCTGTCGCTCCGCACGAAGCTTCAGGTTTTCTCGGCCACGGTCATTCCCTCCCTTCTCTACGCTTGCGAAACGTGGACCCCCCTAGTGGAGCATCTTCGCCGGTTGGAAACATTTAGGCTGGCCTGCCTACGATCCATCCTGGGTTTAACCAGGCTGGATTGTGTGAGGAGCTCACAAGTCCTTGAAAGATCTGGGCAAAGTCCCATCAGTGAGCTCCTCCGGCAGGCAAGGCTGCGTTGGCTGGGTCATGTAGCCCGCATGCCCAGCCACCGCATGCCTAAACAGCTTTTGTTCGGCCGGATCGAGGGTGCTAAACGGGCGCGGCACGGGCTAGAGAAGAGATGGAGTGATGTGGTACAGGAGGATGTGGAGCTGAGTGGACTTGCCGATGACTGGTACCAGCGGTGTCAAGATCGGCCTCAGTGGAGGAGGCTCGTGAAGGACGCTACTGGGCAGTTGGAGGCAGTCGCCCTCCAACAACAACGGAGGGCGGAGGATCGACGCTCACAACAACGAGCGGAGCGCCGGGTGGCTAAAGCACAGCAAGTTGGTACAGTAGGGGGCACAGGTGGTGCATCAGCCAGTCATCTCGGTCATCTCGGTCAGTCGACCCGTGGCACCTGGGTCTGCCCCGTGACCTCCTGCCAGCGGGCGTTCGACACTTCACGTGGCCTCAAGGTGCACATGGCCTGGCACAAGCGTCGTGGTGACGTCACCGCCACTTAGTGGCGAATGGCGGTTGTTGTTGTTGTGTGTGTCTGTGTGTGTGTGTATGTGTGTGTGTGTATGTGTCTGTGTGTGTGTCTGTGTGTGTGTGTGTCTGTGTGTGTGTCTGTGTGTGTGTCTGTGTGTGTCTGTGTGTGTGTATGTGTCTGTGTGTGTGTATGTATCTGTGTGTGTCTGTGTGTGTGTGTCTGTGTGTGTGTATGTATCTGTTGGCCACCCACCCCCTCGTGTGCCGTGCCGGCCTTTATAGGTGCTCGCTAACAGCACTTGCCCCTACAGTCTGTTAAGGCTATACGGGGGATCTTTGTGTATGTATCTGTGTGTGTCTGTGTGTATGTGTGTGTGTCTGTGAGTGTATGTGTATATATGTGTGTGTGTGTATGTATCTGTGTGTGTGTCTGTGTGTGTATGTGTGTGTGTCTGTGTGTCTGTGTGTCTGTGAGTGTGTGTGTGTGTCTGTGTGTGTGTCTGTGAGTGTGTGTGCGCCTCTCTCTGGGTGTTCATATGCAACCCGGGGCGCGTCCTCGGGCTCGAGGGCGCTGCGCGTTCACACGGGGGGACCCCCCGGGGCAGCGCGCGGGGCTCACCTGGCGGGCTTTTGTCGCCCGCGCATTTGAATGTAGGTAGGGGCGTGCGTGTGAACTTGTGTGTGCGCGTGTGTGTGTAGTGTGTGTGTGTGCAGAGTGTGTGTGTATATAGAGGGTAAGTGTGTGTGCAGAGTGTGTGTGGTGTGTGTAGTGTGTGTGTAGTGTGTGTGTGTAGTGTGTGTGTAGTGTGTGTGTGTAGTGTGTGCAGTGTGTGTGTGTGTAGTGTGTGTGTGTAGTGTGTGTGGTGTGTGTAGTGTGTGTGGTGTGTGTAGTGTGTGTGCAGTGTGTGTGTGTAGTGTGCGTGTGCAGTGTGCGTGTGTGTGCAGAGAGTAAGTGCAGAATGTGTGTGTGCAGAGTATGTGTGTGTGTGCAGTGTGTGTGTGTGTGTGCAGTGTGTGTATGTAGTGTGTGTGAACTTCTGTGTGTGAGTGTGTGTGCAGTGTGTGTGCTTGTGCAGAGTGTGTGCAGTGTGTTTGTGTAGTGTGTGTGTGTAGTGTGTGCAATGTGTGTGTGTGCGTGTGTGTGCAGTGTGCGTGTGTGTGCAGAGTGTAAGTGCAGAATGTGTGTGTGCAGAGTGTGTGTGTGCGGAGTGTGTGTGTGCAGAGTGTGTGTGTGCAGAGTGTACGTGTGCAGAGAGTCTATGTTCATGGAGTGTGTGTGCGGGAAGTGTGTGTGCGTGCAGAGTACGTGCGTGTGTGCAGAGAGAGAGCGAGAGAGTGCGAGTGTGTGTATGTGTGTGCAGAGCGTGGTGTGTGTGTGCAATTATCGCTGTCTGAGTTGAGGAGAACACGTGTTCACACGCACGCCGAGGTCTCAATCACAATACGAATCGGTTACTTCATCAACGCACACAGGTCGGCTACGTACGGTGCGAAAGAAGTCCAACGTCCATACGTACAATTGCTTAGCGCGTCACGGGGGATGTGTTGAACAATCATCTGGCGTGTGCAGCGTGTAGCGATTTTCATTTGTATCCCATATCTCCGTGGTCTCTCCACCGATCCCGTGTCCCCGTGTGTTTCCCCTCGTCCTCTGTGACAAGCGCAGAGTGGCTCGTTATTACCTCCCTGCAACCCACGTGCTTCCAATCGATAACACTGGTCAACAACAACAAAAAAACTTTTCTGTTTTTTTAGTTTCACTACACATCTCACCGGGTACTTGATCTGAGGCTGAGTCGATCTAGGGGAGGCCCCGGGGCCGCTTCAGATAAAATCGTCATCCGGCGAGGCAGACAAGACAGCGGTGGCGAGGCGCGTCTGGGTTCTAATAGGCACTCGCAAACAGCACCTGGCGCTGTAGGAGCGTCGGCAAAGCTGTTCGTGGCAGCTCTTCCAACACAACAGCTGACGCTGCTGCTGCTGCTGCCGCTGCCGCTGCTGCTGCACCTCGCACGACTTGGGCCACGTTCTGTTGATGAAGTATGGCTGATAAAAAAATTAACCCGTAAAAACTAAGTTTTTCACTATAAATCCTTTATATGCGTGGCATCGGTTTTATTTTATTATTCATTTCTGTTTTTCTTGAGTAAGAGTTTCATTTTGATCACATTGGTATTTTAAATTAAATGTGAAAAAAAAAATCCGAAAAAGTGGAAAATTTTGGAAAAAATTTTTCACGAAAATTAATTGTCACGCACAACGAGTCTGTGTGCAAAATGTCAGCTCGATTGGATCACGGGAAGTGGGTTAAAAAACGACCGAAAGATTTGCACGGTCGTAAGCGCGCAAGCAAGCAAGCAAGTGAACTTAATATAAAGGATTTAAAAAAAAACAACCTCCCCCAACCCCACCATGATCGACACGGCGTGGAAGGACGCCTTCGTTCAGCAGTGTATTGACCATTGCATCCCACTGGGATTTTGGTACACGGCGTTGATATGCGGCGCTTTTCCCGCAAGACTTTGGCTGCTTATTCCTCGATTTTTCTGTTTGCGCGAAGTCGCTTTAAGATGCTTTCTTTTTCCGATTTAAAGCTTTCGTGACTGCAGGGATTCATCTTCTTGGTTCTTTCGGTAAAGTCACGTAGAAGGGAAATAATAAAAATAAAACATGATAAAATAATTCTCACGACGTTTCGGCAACAACGCAAGCAGCCACCTGAAGACGGCTGCTTGCGTTGTGGCCGAAACGTCGTGAGAATTATTTTATTATGTTTTATTTTTATTATTTTATTATTTTCCTTCTACGTGACTTTACCGAAAGAACCAAGAAGATGTTTTCTTGTTCGTGCGTTTTTTGTTTGTTGCGGTTGCACCAAATAATCGCTGGTCAACAACAAAAACATTTTTCTGGCCTGGACTTTTGCAGCTGTTCTAGACTAATTTCAGGGTGCTGATTCCAAATCTGATCTCAGATCTCATTTTTATGCTATCGGCATACCCCATTTTCATTGATTTTATCCGAAATTAACTCCGTCACTTACGATTGCAAGTTGTTGCGAGTCAGTGACTGCTTTAGTGTGAAAATACGGTGCTGTATTTTTAGGATAGTGTGTTTATAATATAATTTTATGTAAATATCCACATTTAATCTTTTTCTTCTGCACTTTTTATTGAAAATGCAATATTTGATATCTCAAAAACCTGATGTGATAGACCAAAACCGATGCCAGATTTGGAATCAGCACCCCAAAATTACATTAAACCCGTTGGAATACATTATGCCAGAAAAAGTGTGTTGACCAGTGTTATCTTACAATTCTCTCTTAATTGGTGACTCTCTTTGTCACACCCCTCCCCGGCCCCTTCATCCCCCCCTCCCAACTTGCCGGTCTCACCCGTGTTCCCGTGTTTGCCATCTCGTTAGTAATATTTCTTGACTTTTCTGTATTTATGATGCAGTGAACGAGGCCGGCGTCAAAGTAAGGCACGCGCGACGGTTTCCATCCAATCACAGACAGGTTTAAATTGTAAATAGGTCACACGTGACAGATTATATCCAATCACAGGCAGGTTTAAATTGTAAATAAGTCACACGTGACAGATTATATCCAATCACAGACAGGTTTAAATTGTAAATAAGTCACACGTGACAGATTATATCCAATCACAGACAGGTTTAAATTGTGAATAAGTCACACGTGACAGATTATATCCAATCACAGACAGGTTTAAATTGTGAATAAGTCACACGTGACAGATTATATCCAATCACAGACAGGTTTAAATTGTAAATAGGTCACACGTGACAGATTATATCCAATCACAGGCAGGTTTAAATTGTGAATAAGTCACACGTGACAGATTATATCCAATCACAGACAGGTTTAAATTGTGAATAAGTCACACGTGACAGATTATATCCAATCACAGACAGGTTTAGATTGTGAATAAGTCACACGTGACAGATTATATCCAATCACAGACAGGTTTAAATTGTGAATAAGTCACACGTGACAGATTATATCCAATCACAGACAGGTTTAAATTGTGAATAAGTCACACGTGACAGATTATATCCAATCACAGACAGGTTTAAATTGTGAATAAGTCACACGTGACAGATTGTATCCAATCACAGGCAGGTTTAAATTGTGAATAAGTCACACGTGACAGATTCCATCCAATCACAGACAGGTTTAAATTGTAAGCGAACCACACGTGATGAATTCTATCCAATCACTGAAGGGTATATTCAGGACACTCAGGATTCATAATCGGTAGTGTACAATTGTGTTGTACAACCCTCCTCCACCCAGGTGAAGCCCACTTAGCTGTGTAGCTTTTGTAGTAGCGACCTGACCACACACGATAGCGTGCGTGTGTTGTTAAACTCGCCAACACCTGGCACAGCCAATTCGTTACTCGTTGAGCACGAACTGGTTGTGCGTTGGAGATTTAAACCCACAACTTGTACATTTCAGTGCCACGACGTTTCACCGGTGGTTACAAACGGCATCATCAGTCGACATCCAGAGTTCAATGATGAGGCCTTTGGAACGCAACAAGGCTGAGTGATGGGTGTCTGAATGAGACACGTTCTTACAGCATATAATCTAATTACGGCCCAATTTCGATTTAAAGCTTTCGTGACTGCAGGGATTCATATTATTGGTTCTTTCGGTAAAGTCACGTAGAAGGGAAATAACACAGCAAGAAAAACAAATTTAATTAACATTATCTTGCTGTGGTTTTCACACCTGATGACGATTGCTTGTGTTGCAATCGAAACGTCGTGAGAATTTTATTTTTTATTATTTCCCTTCTAAACTTTACCGAAAGAACCAAGAATATAATTACGGCAGTTCGGAAAGAGTTTGGTGCGGCAGTCTGTCATGTTTTATGAAGCGTTAAAATGAACACATTCATTCTGATACGCGCCCTTCACTGGCCTCAAAGTTGGCGTGATGTGTCCTTTGTTGAGCTGAAGTTATCGGACGTTGTCTTTTGTGTTACGCTTACAAATATCCTTTAAATTTTGACTGCATCTGCCTTTTTGATTTCGCTCCGTCTCGTTCGGTCGTGTCGCCCTTTGCGGCTCAATGGGTTTTCAACTCCCGGGGAAATTAAGTTCGGATGCCGAATAAAATTGCGCTTCCAAGAACGGGGCTATTTTTTTGTTTAGTTTTGGGTGATTCCTGCGATATCTGGAAGTTTTATGATTTGAAGTCGCGTTTGCTATTACCATCGTTTTTATTTTATCCACTCTACAGTATTTATATCGCCTATTGCTCTAAGCATGTATTGTTGTTATTGTTTTACTGTACACATTTCAAAATATAGATGATTGCGATAAGTCAAAATCACCACCGTCATAATCACCATCATCATCACCAACATCACCATCACCACTGCCACCATCAGTTCCACCATTACTACCACCACCACCATCATCACTACCACCACCATCACCACCACCATCATCACCACCAACACCCGCAATTCGCCACTAAGTGATGACATCACCACGGCGCCGGTGCCAGGCTAGGTGCACTTTGAGGCCACGTGAAGTGTCGGAGGCTCGCTGACAGGAGGTCTCGAGACAATCCCAGGTGCCACGGGTTGGCTGACTGAGATGACCGGTAGATGCACCAGCTGTACAACTGTACCCACTGCTGTGCTGTACCCCCCTCCGCTCGTTGTTGCGAGCGTCGCTCCTCTGCCCTCCGTTGTTGCTGGAGGACGACAGCCTCCAATTGCCCAGTAGCAGCGTCCTTCATGAGCCTCCTTAACAGAGGCCTCTGGTACCAGTCGTCGGCAAGTCCACTTGGCTCCACATCCTCCCGTACCGCATCAGTTCATCTCTTCTCCAGCCCATGTCGTGCCCATTTAGCCCCCTTTATCCAGCCAAACAGAAGCTGCTTGGGCATGCGGTGGCTGGGCATGCGGACTACATCACCCAACCAATGCAGCCTTGCCTACCGGAGGAGCTCACTGATGGGAATCTTTCAGGGATTTGTGAGCTCCCCACACAATCCATCACCACCACCAGCAACCGGCATTCGCCACTAAGTGGTGGTGACGTCACAACAGTGCTTGTACCTGACTATGTGCATGTTAAGGCCACGTGAAGTGTCAAACGCCTGCTGGCAGGAGGTCACAGGATAGACCCAGGTGCCATGGGTCAACTGACTAAGATGATTGGCCAATGCACCACCTGTGCCCCCTAATGAGACAACTTGCTATGTTTTAGTCACCCGGCGCTCCGCTCATTGTTGTGAACATCGCTCCTGTGTCCTCCGCTATTGCTGAAGGGCGACTGCCTCCAACTGCCCAGTAGCAGCGTCCTTCAGGAGACCAGTTTTGGCACCGCTGGTACCAGTCACCTGCAAGTTCACTCAGGTTCACATCCGCCTCTACCACATCACTCCATCTCTTCTGTAGCCCGTGCCGCGCCCATTTAGCCCCCTAGATCCAGCCGAACAAAAGCTGTTTAGGCATGCGGTGGCTGGGCATGTGGGCTACATGACCCAGCCAACGCAGCCTTGCCTGCCGGAGGAGCTCACCGATGGGACTTTGTCCAGATCTTTCAAGGATTTGTGAGCATCTAATACAATCCCGGATGGTTAAATCAAGGAGGAATTTTAGGCAGGCCAGCCTCAATCTTTCTAACCGGCGACGATGTTCAATTAGGTGAGTCCACGTTTTGCAAGCATAGAGAAGGGAGGGCATGACCGTGGCCAAGAAGACCTGAAGCTTCGTGTGGAGCAACAGACTAGGTAACA
Source organism: Lampetra fluviatilis (assembly GCF_964198595.1). NCBI lineage: Eukaryota > Metazoa > Chordata > Hyperoartia > Petromyzontiformes > Petromyzontidae > Lampetra > Lampetra fluviatilis. The sequence goes on from NC_136297.1 coordinate 4,094,749, forward strand.
TCCACACAGCGTTACACAGCTGATGAAAAGATAATGCCGCTCGCTTGATTCAGCGTGAAACTTCTGCTGTAAAACCGGAGCCGGCCATGAGCACACTGGCGAGGTATGGGAAACTCTCCACTCTCTCCACAACTGCCCCATCACCAATTGGGATTGTGGTGTTTGATGGCACAAAAACCCAGGCAGGTGTATAGTTTTGGTGGGACTGATGGTAAGGCCCCAGCTCTTAGTGGCACGCTCCAGGTTCAGCAGCAGCACCTCCAACTCCTCCTCTGAGTGAGCAACAATAACATGGTTGACCAATTGGGAGCCATCCCTTGACTGCACCCGGGCATCGATCAGCCTCCCACTGTATCTGCATCAGATGAAAATTCCTCTGGTACAGCCATCAAAGGCTTCACCAACCACGTGGTTAAAACAAATGTGAAATAATGTGGGAGCCAGAGGACATCCCTATCAAACACCCAAAGGTGAACAGGGAATTGCTCTGACTCCCAGCCACGTAGTTTTACCCGGGCCTGCCCACCATCATGAAGGTCCTTAATAATTGTGAGAAGAGAGTTAGTGACCCCGAATGCACGAAGAACAACCCAGAGCCCAGGGCTACTGATGGTATCATAGGCCTTTACCATCACCACTACCACCACCACCGCCACCAGCATCATCGCCGCCCCTTTTAGCCGTGACTGTGTCCTGCCCGCTGCACGTCTCGTAGCTGCACCCACGTCCTCTGTCCACCAAGCCCACTTGCCTTTTCTTGACACTTTGAATGACATCGTTAGAAACCTGCATGCGTGCGTTCTCTAATTCCACGTGTCGTTCATCTTCCTCCTGTCCCGTCGATTTAATTACATGCAGGCATGGAGACACCTTGAGGGTAGCTTGACCTTCATACAAGCAGCGGAATTGACCACGGCAGCTGCTGCTGCTGATGATTATGATGATAAAGTTAGCGATTTGTCCCAACTTTTTCGATGTAACCCCAGGGATCGATGTGTTGTGCCCCGCAGGATTCATTCCGAGGCCGTTCCTTGGCGCAGAGCCTCTAGACCCCAGGGGAGACACGCAGAGCAAGCAGACATCACGCGGCGAGGACGAGGAGGAGGAGAAGGAGGTGAAGGAAGAGGAGGTGGAGGCCGAAGAGGAGAGAGGACGTGGGTCTGCACCTCACCATCCGTTTGCTTTTGAATCTCCACCACCGCCGCCACCACCGTCGTCGTCGCCACCGCCACCCAGTCGCCCTGGTCCGCCGCTCTCTTCACATGGGCCCCCAAAAGGGGCTCCCCGCGTTCCTAGAGCACCGCAACCAGGCGGAGAGGTCCCGGGGACCATGATGGCCTTCCCTGGGGCGTCGCCGAGGCGAAGGCTTGGAGGGCCCTCTGCGGGCCTCCACCACTTGCTGCCTGGACTTGTGGCCGAGGGGGCCGCGCTCAAGGGCTGCAGGCCGGCCTTCGCCTACCCGGGCCTTCACCTCGAGGTGGGGCCTTCGCAGGGACCCTACGGAGGGGCTCTCCCCACCGCTGCCGCCGCCGCCGCTGTTGTTGCTGCTCCGAACGCGGGGGCGCTGCTACTGCCACCGTCGCAACTACATCAGCACCACCACCATCATCGCGCCTACCATCACCACCATCACCTGCACCATCATGGGAATGGACATCAGCAGCAGCAGCAGCATCTGCATCACCTGCAACAGCAGCAGCAGCAGCAACAGCAGCAGCAAGGGAAGTTGACCCCGGCCTTGCCCCTCGCAATGCCCCTGCCGCTGGTGCTGCCCAAGGCCCGTGAAGGTCCGTGTCGCCCAATGCCTTTCCTCCCCATAGGGGGGGAGCCCTCCATCTCTCCGTCCCGTCCCCACCAACATCACCAACATCAACAACAACAACATCAACAACAACAACAACAGGGTCAGAACAATCGACAAAACAATCAGCATCATCAACAGCAAACTCAGAACCAGACTCAAGCTCAGCAACAACGTCAACACCACCACCACCACCATCACCGGCAACAACAACAACAACAGCAACACCATCAACCACATCATCATCATCAGCCACAACATCACGTGCAACAAAGGTTCTATTTCTCTGAAGCGGAGCTGCACACGGTGCTGTACGGGAGGTTGGGCCCGCGGGGAGGGGTCGTGGGGCACGCCATCTCGGGCCTTCACCTGGGCCTTCCTGCAGGTGAGAGGACACCACACGCGGGGAGGACACGCAGAGACACAAGGAGGTTGTGGCGAGGCCACGGCGGGGAGGGGGGGGGCGAAATCGCGAGGAGATGGAGGACAGAATATGCGGAGATACAGGGAGACTAGGGTGGGTCATGTGATGGACACGGGGACATCATGTGGAGATACTGGAGATACTGGGAGACTAGGGTGGGTCATGTGATGGACACGGGGAGATCATGTGGAGATTCTGGAGATACAGGGAGACTAGGGTGTGTCATGTGATGGACACGGGGAGATCATGTGGAGATTCTGGAGATACAGGGAGACTAGGGTGTGTCATGTGATGGACACGGGGAGATCACGTGGAGATTCTGGAGATACAGGGAGACTAGGGTGGGTCACGTGATGGACACGGGGAGATCATGTGTAGATTCTGGAGATACAGGGAGACTAGGGTGGGTCACGTGATGGACACGGGGAGATCATGTGGAGATACTGGAGATACAGGGAGACTAGGGTGGGTCATGTGATGGACACGGGGAGATCATGTGGAGATTCTGGAGATACAGGGAGACTAGGGTGTGTCATGTGATGGACACGGGGAGATCATGTGGAGATTCTGGAGATACAAGGAGACTAGGGTGGCTCATGTGGAGACACGGTAGACACGGAAAGATGCAGAGAGAGAGATGCTGGAGATTTTGGAGACAAAGGGAGGAACTCGGAACCATGACGAGACACCCAGGAGTCCAGAGACCACGGAGAGACAGAGGAGACACCTCGGACCAAGTGAGACGCAGGCCACCTCGAGATGTGGACGGTGGAGATGTAATACTCGACTCATCTTCATGTAGGCAATTGATTATATTGATGTAGTTTATATTTTAGTTTTTTATCGGTTCACTATATGGTAGTCATCATATAGTGTAGTGTATACCCAGTTACTTAATGTTAATAGCTCAGCTTATTGGAGAGTATATTGAGTACATTGTGTATATTGATGTATCTTCTTGGTTCTTTCGGTAAAGTCACGTAGAAGGGAAGTAATAAAATAATAAAAATAAAACATAATAAAATAATTCTCACAACGTTTCGGCCACAACGCAAGCAGCCGTCTTCAGGTGAAGAAATTCTTCACCTGAAGACGGCTGCTTGCGTTGTGGCCGAAGGTGAAGAAATTCTTCACCTGAAGACGGCTGCTTGCGTTGTGGCCGAAACGTCGTGAGAATTATTTTATTATGTTTTATTTTTATTATTTCATTACTTCCCTTCTACGTGACTTTACCGAAAGAACCAAGAAGATGAATCCCTGCAGTCACGAAAGCTTTAAATCGAAATATATTGATGTAGTTTATATTTTGTTTTTTCACATCGGTTTATTATATGGTAGTATGGTAGAATCAGTTCTTTAGCGTCAATATGCTAAATTCCTCTGTTGATATGTAAACTCCTTTGTCAAGGCGCTCTGCTCTTCCCACCCAGCTTAAAACACGCTGCCAAGCTTAGCAGTGTTTCATTAGGACGCTGTCTTTCCGACAGCTCTGTTGTTCACCTGAGGACGGCTGCTTGCGTTGTGGCCAAAACGTCGTGAGAATTTTATTATGTTTTATTATTTTATTATTTCCCTTCTACGTGACTTTTCCGAAAGATCCAAAAATATCAATCCCTGCAGTCACGAAAGAAGCTTTAAATCGAAACGCTGCTGGTGACTTTCATAATTATGCGGAGGTGTTCATAACTCTGGGCGTTGTTCCCACGCCGTTCGCCAGCGGCGTTTCTTCCCGATCTGGGGGTTGTGGTGAGACTCTAGGATGGAAGCATCATCAGCAAAGCGTGGTCCCAGAAGCGAGGTGATCACTGGGACCCCAGTCGGCGGCCAGGAGGAGGTGACTTAATTGAGGTCTTGGTTGAGATGATGGTTGCAGAGTAGCGGTGGTCATCGCTGTCGTCGTCGTTGGCCACAACCGCGTGCCAAAAATACTCCCCGTGCGGTCCGCGCGACGTCTCTGCGGAGATTTGTCGGGAAGGAGATGTTCCCCAAGAATCGCCAGCCCAGGGGCCCTCCCCGTGTCGTTCTCAGAGCGTCCGTCACGGTGCCGCATTGTTGGCATTGCTTCGCCCTGAAATCTTGGCAGTGTCGTTGATGAGCTACCACGCCGGGCTGAAATCGCAGTGACCCTGCCACAGAGATGGGGGGGGGGGGGGCGCGGTAGAGTTCAGAAGACGTCAGAATATTTATTCGTACTCGAGCAATCCTATTAGCTGCAAAGCTCGTTTTGCGCACACATATCCAGTAGTTCGCGGCGCTTGTCAGCAGGTGCATGCCAGGTCGGCCCTGCAAGTTTCTGTCTTTTTGCGAATCTATTTCATGCGGGGCCTTTGGAAGGAGTCAGCCTTCCGTCCACGATAACCCCGCGATATCTGGCACGGAGCGCATCAATTATGCAGCAGTTTGAACGCTGTCGGTACTATGCGCACACACTCCGCCGGGTCCTGGAGGGCAGCGGTGAAGCGTACAGCCCTGCGGTCCCTTGCTCACTCCACGATGGGCAAAGTCACATTTACTGCGATGGTGACCCGAGTCAAGACGAACCTCCCCGGACGGTTTCGTAGCAGTAATGCTCAAATGCTGTGTTGTGTTGTTGTTTGGTGGTGGTGGTGGCGGTGGTGGTGTTGAGGATGACCATGAGTGGTAGAAAATCACCGAGCGTGGTGATGACTGTGACTGCCCAGCGGAGGCTGCTCAACATCTGTAGGGTCTGGTGGTGGTGGCAGTGGCAGTGGTGGTGGTGGTGGCAGTGGTGGGTGGCGGCGGTGACGGTGGTGGCGGTGGTTGCGCTGGTGGTGGCGGTGGTGGGTGGGGGCGGTGGTGGGTGGGGGCGGTGGTGGGTGGTGGCTATGGTGGTGATGGTGGTGGTTGTTACGCTGCTGTTTCTGTACGTAGCTACTGTGGTCCAGCACTGTGTGGACAGCAACGAGGATTGGTGGTTCGCCCCACGGATGTTTCCGACATTCTCTCCCTTTCCGTGGGTGGGCGTCGCCAGGAGAAGGCGGTACAGCAAAGTGCGTGGACGAACCTCCATCTGTTCCACGCTCTCTTGCCCGTGGGTGTTAAGAAAATGCCGTACCCCTAGCTCAGCCAGGTTAAGGCAGGACAGCCAAGTGTGGATGAGTCTCTGAACTGTTCCATCTGTAGAGGTGTTTCCCCCTCACTCATACGCATTCGTTTTCTCCAGGCATTCCGGTATCCTGCAACGTACACATGCCCCTTATGTTATGCGAGTGAGCGAATGCTGTGCACGGTGCGTTCCAAGTTGGCATTATTATAACTTACAATGCCATCGACAACAGTCTTGGTACGGCATATTGACCGTGATAACATCTTAATCTTACCTTTGAATTGATTTTTTCCTCGTGTCTTAACTAAAACTGTTTTTGCCCATTGGATTGGAAACAGGCAGTCCTCGACTTATGAACACCAAACTTACGAACACCCGCACTTACGAACCAACTTCCATGAAATATATATTTTTAACATCGACTTAAAACCCGAACTCGCAAAATGAACCACGGACCTGTTTTGTTCAGCGGAGCTGGGAGTGTGTGTGAAAGTGTGTGTGCTCGCGAGTATTGCCCCCGTGCGTGTGTGTGTGCGGGGAGCGGTAGCGCATGGTTCGCACGCTGTGCTACTAACTCGGTTACCCGAGTTCGAGTCCCGCTCAGGCCATCACCGGTTGACGATTATCTGAACCGGTCCTAGGCCTCCGCTAGGTTGACTCGGCCTCAAATGAGTATGTGGCACGGTGTGTAAACACCGGGCGCGGTGCTGGTCACCCACCCCCTCGTGTGCTGTTGGCCGGCCTTCATAGACGCTGCTCATTAACAGCACTTGCCCAAACAGTATCAGAAACCATGCATGAATATTTGCCGTTAAGTTTCGTGCGAGTGGAAGAGTGCGTGGGGCACGTGTGTGCGAGTGTATGCAGGTATAAACATCGCCACGAGGGAGACAAAGGCGGCCGGGCGTGGTGGTGCTAGCCACCCACTCTCTCGTGTGCCGTGCCGATCTTCATAGGTGCAGATCGCTAACAGAACTCCACCAATAGTCGGTTAAGGCTATACGGGGGGATCGTTGTCTTTGTGTGCAGGTGTATTGTGTGCGTACGCGGGTGTGTGTGTGTGTATATGTGTGCATGAGTGTGTGGGAATCTGTGCGTGCATATGTGTAATGACGACTTCTCTTGAGATGGCACTTTACTGAAGACACGTTCACTTGACATCAGGCGGAGACCCCCACCGCAACAGCCCCGAGTCTCCCGCGCATCTCCTCCTTTTATACCGACACGAGGCCACGCCTCCCTTCTCGATCATTCTCGCTGACTCTGGACACTCGCTCCACCGGCAGACTCCACTGTCCTCTTCCGTCACCCGACCACGCTCCCTTCTCGATCATTCTCGTAGCCACCAGTCCCTTCGCACTCACAACTGACTCCCCTGTCATTACCTCCCGTGACCACCAGTCCCTTCGCACTCACAACTGACTCCCCTGTCATTACCTCCCGTGGCCACCAGTCCCTTCGCACTCACAACTGACTCCCCTGTCATTACCTCCCGTAGCCACCAGTCCCTTCGCACTCACAACTGATTCCCCTGTCATTACCTCCCGTGACCACAAGTCCCTTCGCACTCACAACTGACTCCCCTGTCATTACCTCCCGTGGCCACCAGTCCCTTTGTACTCACAACTGACTCCCCTGTCATTACCTCCCGTGGCCACCAGTCCCTTCGCACTCACAACTGACTCCCCTGTCATTACCTCCCGTGGCCACCAGTCCCTTCACACTTACAACTGACTCCCCTGTCATTACCTCCCGTGACCACAAGTCCCTTCGCACTTACAACTGATACCCCTGTCATTACCTCCCGTGGCCACCAGTCCCTTCGCACTCACAACTGACTCCCCTGGCATTACCTCCCGTAGCCACCAGTCCCTTCGCACTCACAACTGACTCCCCTGTCATTACCTCCCGTAGCCACCAGTCCCTTCGCACTCACAACTGATTCCCCTGTCATTACCTCCCGTGACCACAAGTCCCTTCGCACTCACAACTGACTCCCCTGGCATTACCTCCCGTGACCACAAGTCCCTTCGCACTCACAACTGACTCCCCTGTCATTACCTCCCGTGGCCACCAGTCCCTTTGTACTCACAACTGACTCCCCTGTCATTACCTCCCGTGGCCACCAGTCCCTTCGCACTCACAACTGATTCCCCTGTCATTACCTCCCGTGACCACCAGTCCCTTCACACTTACAACTGACTCCCCTGTCATTACCTCCCGTGACCACCAGTCCCTTCGCACTCACAGCTGACTCCCCTGTCATTACCTCCCGTGGCCACCAGTCTCTTCGCACTCACAACTGATACCCCTGTCATTACCTCCCGTGGCCACCAGTCCCTTCACATTCACAACTGACTCCCCTGTCATTACCTCCCGTGGCCACCAGTCCCTTCACACTCACAACTGACTCACCTGTCATCACCTCCTGTGACCACTAGTCCCTTCACACTCACAACTGATACCCCTGTCATTACCTTTCATGGCCACCAGTCCCTTCGCACTCACAGCTGACTCCCCTGTCATTACCTCCCGTGGCCACCAGTCCCTTCGCACTGACAACTGACTCCCCTGTCATTACCTCCCGTAGCCACCAGTCCCTTCATACTCACAACTGACTCCCCTGGCATTACCTCCCGTGGCCACCAGTCCCTTCACACTTACAACTGACTCCCCTGTCATTACCTCCCGTGACCACAAGTCCCTTCGCACTCACAACTGACTCCCCTGTCATTACCTCCCGTGGCCACCAGTCCCTTTGTACTCACAACTGACTCCCCTGTCATTACCTCCCGTGGCCACCAGTCCCTTCACACTTACAACTGACTCCCCTGTCATTACCTCCCGTGACCACCAGTCCCTTCGCACTCACAGCTGACTCCCCTGTCATTACCTCCCGTGGCCACCAGTCTCTTCGCAATCACAACTGATACCCCTGTCATTACCTCCCGTGGCCACCAGTCCCTTCACACTCACAACTGACTCCCCTGTCATTACCTCCCGTGGCCACCAGTCCCTTCACACTCACAACTGACTCACCTGTCATCACCTCCTGTGACCACTAGTCCCTTCACACTCACAACTGATACCCCTGTCATTACCTTTCATGGCCACCAGTCCCTTCGCACTCACAGCTGACTCCCCTGTCATTACCTCCCGTGGCCACCAGTCCCTTCGCATTGACAACTGACTCCCCTGTCATTACCTCCCGTAGCCACCAGTCCCTTCATACTCACAACTGACTCCCCTGGCATTACCTCCCGTGGCCACCAGTCCCTTCACACTTACAACTGACTCCCCTGTCATTACCTCCCGTGGCCACCAGTCCCTTCGCACTCACAACTGACTCCCCTGTCATTACCTCCCGTAGCCACCAGTCCCTTCACACTTACAACTGACTCCCCTGTCATTACCTCCCGTGACCACCAGTCCCTTCGCACTCAAAACTGACTCCCCTGTCATTATCTCCCGTGACCACCAGTCCCTTCGCACTCACAGCTGATACCCCTGTCATTACCTCCCGTGACCACCAGTCCCTTCGCACTCACAGCTGACTCCCCTGTCATTACCTCCCGTGGCCGCCAGTCCCTTCGCACTCACAACTGACTCCCCTGTCATTACCTCCCGTGACCACCAGTCCCTTCGCACTCACAACTGACTCCCCTGTCATTGCCTCCCGTGACCATCAGTCCCTTCGCACTCACAGCTGATACCCCTGTCATTACCTCCCGTGACCACCAGTCCCTTCGCACTCACAGCTGACTCCCCTGTCATTACCTCCCGTGGCCGCCAGTCCCTTCGCACTCACAACTGACTCCCCTGTCATTACCTCCCGTGACCACCAGTCTCTTCGCACTCACAACTGATACCCCTGTCATTACCTCCCGTGGCCACCAGTCCCTTCACACTCACAACTGACTCCCCTGTCATTACCTCCCGTGACCACCAGTCCCTTCGCACTCACAACTGACTCCCCTGTCATTACCTCCCGTGACCACCAGTCTCTTCACACTCACAACTGACTCCCCTGTCATTACCTCCCGTGGCCACCAGTCCCTTCACACTCACAACTGACTCCCCTGTCATTACCTCCCGTGACCACCAGTCCCTTCGCACTGACAACTGACTCCCCTGTCATTACCTCCCGTGGCCACCAGTCCCTTCACACTCACAACTGACTCCCCTGTCATTACCTCCCGTGGCCACCAGTCCCTTTACACTCACAGCTGACTCCCATGTCATTACCTCCCGTGGCCACCAGTCCCTTCACACTCACAGCTGACTCCCCTGTCATTACCTCCCGTGGCCACCAGTCCCTTCACACTCACAGCTGACTCCCCTGTCATTACCTCCCGTAGCCACCAGTCCCTTCACACTTACAACTGACTTCCCTGTCATTACCTCCCGTGGCCACCAGTCCCTTCGCACTCACAACTGACTCCCCTGTCATTACGTCCCGTAGCCACCAGTCCCTTCGCACTCACAACTGACTCCCCTGTCATTACCTCCCGTGACCACCAGTCCCTTCGCACTCACAGCTGATACCCCTGTCATTACCTCCCGTGACCACCAGTCCCTTCGCACTCACAACTGACTCCCCTGTCATTACCTCCCGTGACCACCAGTCTCTTCGCACTCACAACTGATACCCCTGTCATTACCTCCCGTGGCCACCAGTCCCTTCACACTCACAACTGACTCCCTTGTCATCACCTCCCGTAACCACCAGTCCCTTCGCACTCCCAACTGACTCCCCTGTCATTACCTCCCGTGGCGACTAGTCAACTCACACCGCATACAGACTCTATTGAAATTACACATGTACGTGTTGTGTGTGTGCATCCTTGAAGAGGCAGAAAGAAGCGATGGGGAGAGAGTGGGGAAAGACGAATGGAGAGAGATCCCAACGGGGCAGAGAGAGAGAGAGATACCCCGGCCCCCACCCCACCTCCCACCCGCACCTGCCCCCCGGCTCCTCCCTATACCTCCTCTCACGCGTCCGCGGTGTGCCTCCCTCACCTGTTCGTCTTTGCCTCTCCCAGGTGTGAGGCCTCAGACTGTGCCACTGGATCGCGAGTCTCTCAACCTCCCTGAAGGTGAGTTGGGTGAGACGGTAGTCACACGTGTCTCTCACGCGCACCCCGTGTCTCTCACGTCTACGCGAGACGTAGTCACACGTGTCTCTCACGTGCACCCTGTGTCTCTCTCGTCTACGCGAGACGGTAGCCCCACGTGTCTCTTACGCTCACCCCGTGTCTCTCACGCTCACGCGAGATGGTAGTCATTCATGTCTCTTACGCGCGCCCCGTGTCTCTCACGTCTACGCGAGACTTAGTCCCACGTGTCTCTCACGCGCTCCCCGTGTCTCTCTCGTCTACGCGAGACGTAGTCACACGTGTCTCTTACGCGCTCCCCATGTCTCTCTCGTCTACGCGAGACGGTAGCCCCACGTGTTTCTTACGCTCACTCCGTGTCTCTCACGCTCACGCGAGATGGTAGTCACCCATGTCTCTTACGCGCGCACCCCACGTGTCTCTCACGTGCGCGCGTGAGACATAGTCACACGTGTCTCTCACGCTCACGTGAGACATAGTCCCACGTGTCTCTCTCGTCTACGCGTGAGACAGGCCTCAGCATCCTGCACACGTGGCTGGGCGCCGAGGCGCACTACGGGGTGTTCTGCACGCGGGGCCTCGTGGCGCGGGGCACGCGCTTCGGGCCCTACGCGGGCCGCGTCGTCTCGCCCAGCGAGATCAAGACCCACGACGACAACTCGCACATGTGGGAGGTGAGAGTCCGTCTCGATCGCACGAACGCCGGCACGTGCATGTGTGTGTGTGTGGGAGACTCACGAGTCGCGAGCTCGAAACTCTCGACAGCAGTGGCCACGGTTGCACCGCAACTACGGACGACAACCCCACCCCCACCACAATCACCCCCACCACAATCACCACCACCATCTCATCCCATCATTATCCATGACGTCGATCTCTAGTTCCACCATCACCTCCTCCACTGTCACGTCCTCCTTACCCCTACCTCTACCACTCCGCCACCTTTCCACTTCCTCCAAAACCTCATGCCACTCATCCCCCAAACACCCCCAAACCGCCCAAATCTGAAACTTATCTTTGTTTTTCTGCCCTGGTCTCGCCCTCCACCACAACAAACCCTCCATTCAACACTCCCCCCCCACCGCCCCCCACCCCACAGATTTTCGAGGGGGGCCACCTGAGCCACTTCATCGACGGGCGCGGCGCGGCGGGCAACTGGATGTCGCTGGTGAACTGCGCGCGGAGCTCCTCCGAGCAGAACCTCGTGGCTCTACAGAGCGGCCGCTCCATCGTGTACGAGGCGAGCCGCGACGTCCCCTCGGGCCGCGAGCTCCTCGTGTGGTACGGCGAATCCACCTACCTGCAGTTCCTGGGCATCCCCGTGGGGCTCAGGCTCCCGACGGCCGCAGCCTCGAGTCCCGGAGCGGGCCCGGGACGCGGGCCGGGACCCGGGCCGGGCGGCGGAGACGCGGCGAGCCCCGCGGCGGAGGACGCGGAGGCCGCGGCGGCCGGGGTGGGTGCCGGTGGCGGTGACGGCGGTCTGATGATGGTGATGGCGGCAGCGGCGGCGGCGGTGAAAACGACGGTGATGGCGATGGCGGTGGGCGATGGGAGGATGGCAGGAGGAGGAGACGTGGAGGGGTATGGAGAGGCGGTCACGGCTGATGGTACGATGGTGGTGGTGTCGATCGCAGAGTAACTCGCAGCGCCTCGCCTCTTGCCCATGCTTCAGGGAAAGAAAGGTGATCCGATCTCTGACCCCCGGGAATGGGTCTGGCAGGTTTACTGAGCATTTCTGTGAGGTCTTGTGGGAGGTAAAACCCCTCGGCTGAAACAACATCATGGGGAAAGGTGGGCTTGATCCTGCTGGGGGCTGCGGTGCCTCAAACATTGGAAGAAGTTGTCACCCCCTGTGAGCGGCTGGATGATGTGCCATCTGTTGAGGAAGTGCGAAGGACGATCCAGAGCATGAGACCAGGTAAATCGCGCATCCGATTAGCACGGTTGGCTACGTACGGTGCGAAGGAAGTTCAACGTACATGCAAAGCAGCAGGTAGAGATGACCTCTCAAAGTAACTGCTGAGAGAGGGTGGCGTGCAAACCCCTCGATGCCACGTCATTACAATGGGGCTGGTCCACACGACCAGTTCCGCAGGATTCCAAGGATGCTCTGGTGGTCCTCCATTTTTTTTTTATCGGGACTGTTCTGATTGCAATAAACTTTTGGGCCATCTCGCTCCTCAGTGCTGGTAAAGGCCCTGGAAAGAATAATTCAACATCGCCTTGCCAGCCACGCTGAGGAGAGGCTCGCGAAGCCCCAATGTGCACGGACCCCGTTTGTTCTGTTAGTCTCCTCCAGCAGAGGTGTAGGTAATATCAACGGGACCTACATCTCTGCGTTGTTTGGCCTGGTCAAGGCCTCTGATGCTATCAATAGACCAGGGCTTTGGGTTGTTCTGCGTGCTTTCAGAGTCCCTGACTCTGCTCGCAATCATTTGAGGACCTTCATGATGGTGGGCAGGTCTGGCTGATGCTGCGTGGATGGGAGTCGGAGACATTTCCTGTTCACCTTGGGGCTCCACAGGGATTTCTTCTGGCCCTTACACTATTTAACATCTTCTTTGACCACGCAGTTCAAGACTTTCCCTGGCTGTACCGGAGGGATCTTAATCTGGTACAGGTCAAATTGGAGGCTGGCTGTTGCCCGGGTGCGGTCGAGCGATGGCTCCCTGTTGTTCAACCATATTGCGTATGTTGATGATCTGGTAAGTGGAGACATTACTGCTGAACCTGGAGCATGCCTCTAAGAGATGGGGCCTCACCATCAGCCCCACCACTATGGACCCGGCTGCCCGAGCTCGATTGCCACTCACGGCCAACACCGGTGACGATCATCTGAACCGTTGCTGGGCCTCCCCTAGGTCGACTCAGCCTCAAATGAGCACCTGGTGCGGTGTTTAAACATCGCCACTGAGGGAGACGAAGGCGGCACGGCGTGGCTTTGGCCACCCGACCCCCTCGTGCGCGTGCCGGCCTTCGCAGGTGCTGCTGCTTGCCTTCACAGCACTTGCCCCGGCGGTCTGTTAAGTCGACACGGGGGGGGGGGGCCTTTGTCTTATCTCTTGCCGTGTGGCGTGCACGCAGAGAGCGGCGAGGGCTACCGCTGCGAGCGCTGCGGCAAGGTGTTCGCGTACCGCTACTACCGCGACAAGCACCTCAAGTACACGCGCTGCGTGGACCTCGGCGACCGCAAGTACCCGTGCAACCTGTGCACCCGCTCCTTCGAGAAGCGCGACCGCCTGCGCGTGCACATCCTGCACGTGCACGAGAAGCACCGGCCGCACAAGGTACGTGGGCGTGTGCGTGCGGGCGTGTACGTACGGGTGGCAGAGGTCGCAAACGGGTTTTGATTCTTTACCCGTACCCATACCCGGCCGCACCAGGGTCGCAAACGGGTACCCGGGTTACCCGTACCCGGGTACGGGTAGCCGGGTATCGGGTAGGGTACGGGTATCGGGTACCCGATTGTGACATGTGACGTGCGGGCGTGGGCGGGCGGGCGGGCGGGTGGGCTCGAGTTCGATTTTTTTCTTCCCCACCACATTTAGAAATGTGCACCTGAGGTTATTTAGATTCTGTTTCGGGCTACAAATGGCCAAATGGTAGGGCCGCTTTGTTGAGCTTCATCATTTGCGGCGAGGTCGCTTCTGAAAAAAGAGGTTAATACCTCCGTGGGCTTTGTCTGGTAGGATGCAGATGGTTTAGTTGTATTTGTTTGGGTGATTTGTTTACCTTGCTTGTACATTGCACTCATATCGTGTTGTTGAAATGTTCTTACCCCTCTTTCCTACTGCACATCTGTGAGAAAGAGCTTAATAGCTCGTCTGACTCCTCCTGCAGCTCAAATAAATATTCTGATTCTGATATGCGTGCGAATGTACGTGTGCACGTGACTATGAGCAACAAGCAGTGTACGTGTCAATCTAGATTTGAGGCTTTCGTGACTGCAGGAATCCATACTCTTTGGTTCTTTCGGTAATGTCACGTAGGTAGAAAAAATTTAAACAAAATGAAAAATCAAATAGATCGCGACGTTTCGATCGCAACAAAAGCGGTCGCGACCTCAGGCGGAAAAAATAATCCGGCGGTGGAACTGCTGAACCAGCGAGAGAGCTGCTACAACAAGGTTATATCTTGTGGCGATAAGCGAGCTCTTGCTTGCTCGTCGCTTGCTTGCGATCGAAACGTCGTGATATATTATTTTCATTTCGCTTAATTTTCCTACCTACGTGAACTTTACCGAAAGAGCCAAAGTGCACGGTGTACGTATGTGAGCAACATGTACAAGCCCGTCCCTCGGTTTACGTTGTTCAATCCGTTCCGCGAAAACTACCGTTAACCAAAATAACTGCTCAGCGAATTAACTGGCAAGTTGAGCAATGAGTTCGCATCACTGAGTGTGCACTGGAAGAGACCGTTTCGACTGCCAAAGCAGAGAACGTAACGTAAACAATGCCAGCCGAGGCCTCAACGCTCGTAAATGGCCGTCGCTGATTGGCTGAGGGCATGGCCCAGCCCCACCACTTACGAGCAGCTCGGATTGGCTGAAGCGGGCGCCACCGCGTGCATGACGTAAGCACGCGACCGTGAGTCGAAAAATGTGAACGTTCAGTCGAAACCACGGGGTCCTATGGGACAAAAAAAAAACCCGTTAGCCGATGTCGAGGGGCTGCTTATATATGTGTGTGTACGTGCAAGGATCGTGTAAGGGGCCGTCCATAAATGACGTCACGCACCTGGGGGGAGGGGGGGGGGTCAGTGATTTGTGACGATGTGTGACGATGTGGGGGGGGGGGGTTTGAGAAATGTGACGTCACATCAAAATGCGCAACTTTAAATAAATATAGACAACACGTTCTACTTAATTAAATAGAGTTTTTAAATAAATGTTTTCTCCTACAACATCAGAGTGCAGCGCCACATTACGTACGCACTACAATGACAATAGTTTAAAGCGATTTGAAGCATGTTTTATTTTCGGGGGGGGGGGGGGCAGAGCTTTGTGACGCCGTGTGACGAGGGAGGGGCGGGTCAAAAATAGTTCAAAATCGCGTGACGTCATTTATGGACGGCCCCTTCGGCGTGGAGAAGGATGACAATGTTATTGGTGGAGAGGACGGGTAGGAGGAGGAGGAAGAGGAGGGGCAGATACAGGGAAGATTGTGAAAGATTCAGGAAGGAATCAAGGGGGTGGACACGTGGTCTTTTGACAGTGAAGCTTCCTCCGAGTGGGGTGTGTTTGCCGTTAATGGAGGGACGACGTTGCCTTTCACGCACCTCATCCTCGTGCTGTGAAAGGCTCTACGGGAGAATCGTCAAGTCCACGCACGTATATTTGTATGCGCTCCAAACCCGGCGACCCGAGTTCGATTCCCGCTCACGGCCAACACCAGTGACGACTCTCTGAGCCGGTCCTGGGCCTCCGCTATGTCGGCTCAGCCTCAAATGAGCACCTGGTGCGGTGTCTAGTAAACATCGCCACTGGGGAGACAAAGGCGGTCGGGCGTTGTGCTGGCCACCCACCCCCTAGTGTGCCTTAGTTGCTCGCTGACAGCACTTGCACCAACAGTCTGTGTTCCCAGTCTATGCGGGGGGGACCTTTGTCTTGTACAACACGGGTGAGCGGTGGTGTGTCGGTTCGGGTAACTGCGCTACGAACCCGGCTAACTGACCTGTCCTCAACTTTGTCAACACAGTGCACCGTGTGCGGCAAGAGCTTCTCGCAGTCGTCCAGCCTCAACAAGCACATGCGCGTCCACTCCGGGGAGAGGCCCTACAAGTGCGTCTACTGCAGCAAGGTCAGGGTCCATCCGCTGGCGGATGAGCGCGCATCGGCCCGTCTCTCGCCGAACTAAACGATTGTTTATTTTTCTCTTCTTGGTTCTTTCGGTAAAGTCACGTAGTAGGGAAGTAATAAAATAATAAAAATAAAACATAATAAAACAATTCTCACGACTGCCCCCCCCAACTACCCCCCCCCCAACTGCCCCTCCCCAACTGCTCCCCCCCCAAACTGCACCTCCCCAACTGCCGCCCCCAACTGCCCCTCCCCAACTGCCCCTCCCCAACTGCCCCTCCCCAACTGCCCCTCCCCAACTGCCCCTCCCCAACTGTCCCCCCCCAACTGCCCCTCCCCAACTGCCCCCCCCCCAACTGCACCTCCCCCAACTGTCCCCCCCAACTGTGCCTCCCCAACTGCCCCTCCCCAACTGCCCCTCCCCAACTGCCCCCCCCCCAACTGCCCCTCCCCAACTGCCCCTCCCCAACTGCCCCCCCCCAACTGCCACTCCCCAACTGTCCCCCCCAACTGCCCCCCCCAACTGCCCCTCCCCAACTGCACCTCCCCCAACTGTCCCCCCCAACTGTCCCCCCCAAATGTCCCCCCCCCCAACTGCCCCTCCCCAACTGTCCCCCCCCCCAACTGTCCCCCCCCCAACTGTCCCCCCCAACTGTCCCCCCCAACTGTCCCCCCCCCAACTGTCCCCCCCAACTGTCCCCCCCAACTGTCCCCCCCCAACTGTCCCCCCCAACTGTCCCCCCCCAAATGTCCCCCCCCCCAACTGCCCCTCCCCAACTGCACCTCCCCAACTGTCCCCCCCCCAACTGTCCCCCCCCCAACTGTCCCCCCCAACTGTCCCCCCCAACTGTCCCCCCCCCAACTGTCCCCCCCAACTGTCCCCCCCCAACTGTCCCCCCCAACTGTCCCCCCCAACTGTCCCCCCCAACTGTCCCCTCCAACTGTCCCCCCCCAACTGTCCCCCCCAACTGTCCCTCCCAAACTGCCTCTCCCCAACTGCCCCTCCCCAACTGCCCCTCCCCAACTGCCCCTCCCAACTGTCCCCCCCAACTGTCCCCCCCCCCAACTGTCCCCCCCCCAACTGTCCCCCCCAACTGTCCCCCCCCAACTGTCCCCCCCAACTGTCCCCCCCCCCAACTGTCCCCCCCCAACTGTCCCCCCCAACTGTCCCCCCCCCCCAACTGTCCCCCCCCCAACTGTCCCCCCCAACTGTCCCCCCCCCCAACTGTCCCCCCCCCAACTGTCCCCCCCAACTGTCCCCCCCAACTGTCCCCCCCCAACTGTCCCCCCCAACTGTCCCCCCCAACTGTCCCCCCCCCCAATTGTCCCCCCCAACTGTCCCCCCCAACTGTCCCCCCCAACTGTCCCTCCCCAACTGCCCCTCCCCAACTGCCCTCCCCCAACTGCCCCCCTCCACTTGCCCTCCCCCAACTGTCCCTCCCAACTGCCCCTCCCCAACTGCCCCTCCCCAACTGCCCCTCCCCAACTGCCCCTCCCCAACTGCCCTCCCCCAACTGCCCCCCTCCAACTGCCCTCTTCCAACTGTCCCTCCCCAAATGCACCTCCCCCAACTGTCCCTCCCAACTGCCCTCCCCCAATTGTCCCTCCCCAACTGCCCCTCCCCAACTGCCCCTCCCCAACTGCCCCTCCCCAACTGCCCCTCCCCAACTGCCCCTCCCCATCTGCCCCTCCCCAACTGCACCTCCCCAACTGTCCCCCCCAACTGCCCCCCCCCAACTGCCCCCCCCCAACTGCCCCTCCCCAACTGCACCTCCCCAACTGCACCTCCCCAACTGCCCCTTCCCAACTGCCCCTCCCCAACTGTCCCCCCCAACTGCCCCCCCCAACTGCCCCCCACAACTGCCCCCCCCAACTGCCCCCCCCCAACTGTCCTCACCCCCAAACTCCCCCTCCCCACTGCCCCCCCCCAACTGCCCCTCCCCAACTGCACCTCCCCAACTTCACCTCCCCCAACTGTCCCCCCCAACTGCACCTCCCCAACTGCCCCCCCAACTGTCCTCACCCCCAAACTCCCCCTCCCCACTGCCCCCCCCCCCCCCCCCCATATTCTGGATGATATTGGTTGTGAAAGCCTACGTGTTAAACTAACTCTATGGGTATCTGTGTAACTCTATGGGTCTCTGTGTAACTCTATGGGTCTCTGTGTAACTCCATGGGTCTCCAGTGTGCAGGATATAGATTTATTTATGGACTTGTTTCCTGGTTCCTTCCGTAAGGCCGTAGTCCGCTTTTGAGTTTCACCCCCTCCACCACCCCTACAATGATGGAGCGTTCCGGCCCATTGCCACTGCAGTCTACCCACACAATTGATGATTGGTTCAGACCTCGCAAGGGAAATGTGTGTCGTAAACCCTCCTCCACCCCACCAAAAAATGAAATCTGTATTCTGAATCATAATATCGGTCGTGTTAAATTTACCCATTTGTGTTTGTTGTGTCCACCACCACTACACACACACCACCACACACACACATACACCAATACACACACACACCACCACACACACACGCCACCACACATCACACACACCACCACCACACACACTGCCCCCACACTAAAACGCCACACACTCACACACCACACACACCACCCCACACACATACACCACCCCACACACATACACCACACACACCACCCCACACACACGCCACACACATACACCACCACACACACGCCACACCCACACACACCACACACACCACCACACACACACCACCCCACACACCACACACACCACACACACCACCACACACCACCCCACACACACACACCACCACACACACACACACCACCACACATATACACCAACACATATATACCACCACACACACACACCACACACACACATATACTACACACCACCACACACACACGCCACACCCATACACCACACACACACCACCACGCACACACTACCCCACACACCACACACACCACCCCACACACACCACCACACACACCCCACACACACCACACACACCACCACACACACACACCACCACACATATACACCAACACATATATACCACACACACACACACCACCACACACTCACACACCACCCCACACACACACACCACCCACACACGCCACACCCACCCACACACACACACGCCACACACACCCCACACACACCACCACACATATACACCAACACATATATACCACCACACACACACACCACCACTCACACACACCACCCCACACTCACTCACACACACACACTCACACACCACCCCACCCCACACCACACACACCCACCCCACACACCACCCCACTCACACAACCACCATACACCACACACACCACCCCACACCACCGCACACTACACACACAACCCCACACCCCACACACACCACCACACACTACACACACAACCCCACACCCCACACACACCACCACACATATACACCAACACATATATACCACCACACACACACGCCACACCCACACACACCACACACACCACCACACACCACCCCACACACCCCACACACCACACACACACACACCACACACACCACACACCACACACACCACCACACACACACTCACCCACACCCCACACACACACAAACACCACACACACACACACAACACCACCCCACACCACACACACGCACGCGCGCCAGGCGTTCACCGCGTCGTCCATCCTGCGCACGCACATCCGCCAGCACTCGGGCGAGAAGCCCTTCAAGTGCCGCCACTGCGGCAAGGCGTTCGCGTCGCACGCCGCGCACGACAGCCACGTGCGGCGGACGCACGCCAAGGAGAAGGCCAGCCTGGCGTGCGGAGCCTGCGGCAAGGCGTTTGCGCAGCCCTACGAGCTCAAGTTCCACCTCAAGATACACGCCGGAGAAGGTGACGACTCTCTCTGCCGCCTGGAACGCCGCGCGCTGGTTGTTTTCACGGCGGCGGAATTGTGATGTGACGCGACGACGAATGTTGTTCGGGGGACAGCGTTTTTGGAATGAACAGTGAAAACCTTGGATTGCGAGCATAGTCCGTGTCCGGAAACGTGCTCGTCGTCCAAAGCACTCGTATATCAAAGCGGATTTCCCCGTGAGAAGCAATGGAAACTCAGATGGTTCGTTCCACAACCCAAAAATACTGTGTTCATATAAAAAATGATTGATTTATATTTTGATTATTCTAATTTAATATAAAGTAATCAAATGTATTAATTAAATGTAATCGTGGCTGGTGTGAGGGAGACGAGAGAGAGGAGGAGGAGGGTTGTTGTGTAGGACGACTTTCACTTGCAGTACAGTTACTAAATAACAGTCACGACACTTGGACACAAAATACAAAAAAATGCTTTACGCACACACACGTGGTCACAACACTACAGTAAACAGTCTACGCTCGCACGGATGTTGACTATACGAGTGAGGCACGCCGACTGAGACCGAGCATGGGAGACGATTACCCACAATCCCGCAGCGAGAGAGAGAGAAGAACCATCGGCTCCGCTGTGATCACGTGACGCTCGGCAGACAGAGCAGACACTGTACATGCCAATGTAGTACTCGTATTGCAAGACCACGCTCGTTTACCAAATTAATATTTACTTAACATTTCTGCTCGTCTTGCAAAACACTCGCAGACCAAGTTACTCGCAATCCAAGGTTTCACTGTACTTATATATAAAAGCGCGGATATTAATTGGATGCAACGCGATCGGGCGAGCGGAGGTGCGTTGCATCGGGCGGGTGGTAAGTGGCCGCTTCGGCGTAGCCGTCGCACAAGGCATCGGGATGCTGCTGGATCGGTGGGATGCTGCTGAATCGGTGGGATGCTGCTGGATCAGTGGGATGCTGCTAAATCGGTGGGATGCTGCTGGATCGGTGGGATGCTGCTGAATCGGTGGGATGCTGCTGGATGCTTCTTAGATGCGACCCATGCACCTCGGTCTTTGCTCGGGCCTGCGTTGCGCATCTCGCGCCTTGTCGCCGACTGCCGTGCTTTAGCCCCCCCGATGTTATTTCCCAGTTTTTTTTCGATAACGCGCTGTTCTCCAGGAACGCAAAACTACTACCGCCACGCTATAGGACAGGGGTCGGCAACCAAAATAACAAGAAGAGCCATTTCTTTCAAATTCGGTACAAAATTCAGCATTTCAAGAGCCGCAATGCATCTGAGTACATACTGTACATACGTACATATCGTCAAGAAGCAGCCCGTAAAGAGCCGCATGCGGCTCCGGAGCCGTAGGTTGCCGACCCCTGCTATAGGAGGACACACCGTGCCTGGCCTCGCAGGACAAAGGTCCCCTCCGTAGAGCATTCGCCGACTTGTTTTGGGCAAGTGCTGTTGGCGAGTGGCACCAGGGTGCACTTCTGGGGCCGTCTGGAACGCGCTCTCTCTCTTCCGATGTTAGGAATGCCACTGGAGCCAGGCACGTTTAAATGATCTAGATCAGGGGCTTGGCCAGACTGCGGCTTTTCAAGGACTGCTTTAGTGATGCCGTCTCGTATTCACGTACCATTGCGGCTCTTAGAATATTGAGTTTTGTTGACCAATTCGAGAAAAATTAAAGCATTCAAGCATTTTATGAATTGCGACTATTTAATGATGATGACGTAAAACATAAAATAATTGATGTACTCACCAGTGCGTTCGGCTGGAGCGTGCAAACGACTAACCGCCGTCTGCACACGTCCCACGGGAAACTATGCAAACAAATGGGATCAATCGATCCACGGATCGCTGTTTGAATCGATGCGGTGATCAACCCTCGATGCATCGATACTCGAACGTGGCTGTCGGTTTCGACCGTGAGCAGAATCGACGCGGCAGGCACCTTCGATTCGGGTTCCACAAGGCCACGTATGGGCAAAGACGCGGCCCTGCTGGTGCCAGCGGCTCACCCAGCTTCTCCCGTACATTGGCCGACCTGCGCTGTAACTTTCCCTCCGCAACCAAGGAGGGGCGTTGTAACGAAACGGCGTTAAAAGAGGCGTCGCTCTCAAAGGTTACTCCGTTGCCATCACCGAGCACCGGCAGAGCTTGGGCCAATTCTCGATAACCGTCTCACCGCGTGGCTTCCTCCCCGACCGGTTCCCGAGTGGCGTTTTTATTATTATTATTATTATTTTACCGTCGAAATCGGTGTGACGTCATTGGCCATGACGTCACAGCGACGTGTGACGTCGCCCGACGATGTCGCTGAACCTGTCGTTGTTGCGGCGCAGGCGAATCGGCCAGCGGCGCCATCCTGGAGCAGCCGAGTCCGTCTCCGGACACCGAGGACTCGCTGGCTGGCGAGGGCGGCGTGGCCGTCCGCGACGGTGGCGCCCGCGTGGCCTACAGGCCCTACCCGCCCGTGCCGCCCTCCTCCCGAGGCAGCAGCGACGGCAGCGTGCAGGGCGCGGAGCCCTACTGAGGGCGGCGGCGGCGGCAGCGGCAGCTACGGGTCCCACGAGCCGACGACGCTGCCCGTCTCGTCCTGGTCGTCGTTCGTCTGGAGCGAGGGGTGGGGGGGACTTTGGCGAAGTTGTGCAGCTGTACTCGGGAGATGCGAGGCCTCGCTTTCCAGAGAACTAGGCGACATTGCACAAAGGGGGGACCTGGCAAGGTTTTGATCGTGGGCCACCTGCTACTTTGCCGAGAGAGAGCTGGGAATTTACACGGACATCAGGATGGTTTGTGTCATCCAGGAGGATCTGCCGTATCGACTGAGGGTCTTCAAACCTAATCTGTGGGTGTCTGGCGGGCTTGTGGCCAGAGGATGTGTCACGTCGCCAGCGAGACTTTGGACCACCGATTGTGGAGTCTTTACGAGGAGGTCATAGGACCTTGTAGTGAGCACCTTGAGATGCACATAAAGCCGCCCATGGGCAATGTCCTACTCGCCAAGAAGTTCGGGGCATTACCTTGGGGATCGGTGAAGTTCTCAAACCTGCGTCTTTTCTCGAAGGGATTCGAGAGAATTGTTGACCGGAGCCGGTACTTTCTCCGATGGGAGCTTGGCCCTCACGCAAGGGACTGGCCTGGAAGGTGACACTGCCTCGGCCAAGGGGCCGTGGGAATGTTTTCAGAGGCACGGGCGCTTTGCTCTTGAGAACAGAGAAACTCTCTGTTCTCAAGAGCAAGATCATCGACACCTGCAGCCACATTCAATTCCAAATCCCCCGAGCAAGAAGGTCGAGACGGGCACACCATCTGTGAGGCCTCACCTCAACATGACTTACAATTCGATGCACAGCTAATGGTCCAGGTGTGCGACAGATAGATGGATCGTCATCATCATCATCAGCATCACCAGTTATCGTGTAAAATGTATCCCGCGCACACCTCCCATGCAGTACCTTTCGAGGTATCAGAGACACCCTCAATAGCCTCCCGGGATCGATAAAGTTGGTTCGTGGTGGTCCAATTTGTCGGGAAACGCAAGAACGTGAATTAAACAAATCTTCGCTCACCGGGACTCCGCTACATGGATCGACTGAGGACGAGTTGGTTCCTGGGTTGCAAAGGTTTCAGTCAAGCGAGGCCAAGAGGCGCCCAGCAGACTCCACACCGCAGCACAAAGAGACAATTGTTTTGACGTTACAATCAGCGGACTGACATCGCTAGTTTGTGTTCATTTTCTGTCGTCGCGTCTAAGATTATTTCGTTTGCAATTTTTTTTTCACAAAAATGTAAAGTCGTGAACAATGATGTTTTTATTTTCGCGTGTAAAATGCAGGGGGGCGGGGGTGGGGGAGGGGTGGCAGAAGGAGGGGGGGGGGTGGTGGTGGTGGTTCTGCGGTAGGAGAGCGATGTTGGAATGGAACGTCTGGAACGATTCAACGCCGAATTCTCCGTGGTCGAAATCGCGCAGCGTTTCTCTTGGCCCTGCCGGGGCTGCGCTTCAGTCCACACCTGAGCGAACGAGCAGCTGTGCACAGCGACAACAAATGAACGCCACGTCTTCTTGGTTCTTTCGGTAAAGTCACGTGGAAGGGAAATAATAAAATAAAATAATAGTTACTGCAGCTACATACTATTAACATTCCTTCCCTTTATTAATGCTACCCTTATCCCCTCCCTTTGATGCTGCTAATCCTGCATAATGCACGGGCATAATATGACTTTGAAACCCCCCGCCCACCTCCTACGCATTTCACAAGTAGTACTAATCCCATATCTGCA
Source organism: Lampetra fluviatilis (assembly GCF_964198595.1). Classification (NCBI taxonomy): domain Eukaryota; kingdom Metazoa; phylum Chordata; class Hyperoartia; order Petromyzontiformes; family Petromyzontidae; genus Lampetra; species Lampetra fluviatilis. The sequence goes on from NC_136297.1 coordinate 4,119,109, forward strand.
TTTCCCATAAATATGCTAAATTCCTCTTGATATGCAAATTCTTTTGTCAAGGCGCTCTTCCCCCTCCAACCCAGCTTAAATATACGCTCCAAGCCTGGGGTGTTTCATTCAGACGCTGTCTTCCCGACAGACCTGTTCTTCACCTGAGGACGGCTGCTTGCATTGTGGCCGAAACGTCGTGAGAATTGTTTTTTTATTTTTTTATATTTTTATTATTTTATAATTTCCCTTCTACGTGACTTTACCGAAAGAACCAAGAAGATGAATCCCTGCAGTCACGAAAGCTTTAAATGGAAATTGAACGCCACGTGTTTGGGGGAATAGTGACGACCATTCGTAGTTGCGCAAATGTCGTCGCACGTGGTGACGGAGCGCATGGCTGCACGCCGCCGAGCATATCGACGCCTGAAAGTAGACATCTGAGAGTTATACAAGTAATTATTATAAAATATATATATAGCTGGGTGATGCTGCTGCTGTTGTTGCAGATTGGTACAAGCACAAGAAAAAATGAAACCCAACACATTCGTCGAGTAGAATGTGCCCTGAAGAAGGGCCATTTCCTGAAACGTCACCTGCTATATACCATTCTTTTTAAGGCCATAGTATGACTCACGAATATGTGGAGTTTTCAGCTGTGCCACTGCTTGCAACTGATTGCAGCGACGGCAATGAGTTGCGCAACCCGAATCTATCTCAATCCCTCAGCTTCATTGCCCGCTTATAATGCGTGGACGTGTCTGCGACAGGACACGACTGCGCATCGTAAGCAGGCAATTACGTTGCGCGCAGTCAAGTTAACGCAGCTCGTCGCTCTGGTGTGGACCCAGCTTCATAATCTCGAGGATGGGGGAGTGTGGGTGGGTAGGTGAGTGGGTGGGTGGGTGGGTTGTCGGGCGTGTTGTTCGGTAGGTGGGTAGGTGAGTGGGTGGGTGGGTTGTTTGGTTTGTTGTTGGGTAGGTGGGTAGGTATGTGGGTAGGTGAGTGGGTGGGTTGATGGGTAGGTGGGTCGGTGGGTAGGTGGGTAGGTGGGTGGGTAGGTGGGTAGGTGAGCGGGCGGGTAAGTGGGTAGGTGAGTGGGTTATTGGGTGTTGTTGAGTAGGTGGGTAGGTAGGCGAGTAAGTGGGTGGGTTGTTGGGGGTGTTGTTGAGTAGGTGGGTGAATAGGTGGGTAGGTGAGTGTGGGTGGGTAGATCAGTAAAGATGTCTTTTTGTACAAGGGAAGGGTCAAGGGTCAACCCAGAGTGAGGTGCACGTTGTTTTATGGCGACACGCCGCGGTGTGGAACTCCGTTACTGTGAAAAGTGCACTTTTGCGAAAAATCCCAACGTGTGAGCATCTCGAACTTCTGTGACGTTGTTTAGGTGCGACCAGGTAGGACGGCGCCTCGGCATGAGCGAACCTCATCAAAGGCTTAGGGGCTCCAAGCAGCGCAGGCAACAACAACAACAACAAAAATGAGAATGCATCAAATGTCACTCGTAATAAGAGGTGTTTTTGGGGGGGGTTAGATCGCGTAAGTATAAATGTGTCATTGTTTTTTTACCCTTCTATCTGGCAACAAAACTGACACTTTTTTTTTACGAGGATTCGTGTTTGCATAGACCACAATACCTGCAGTCGTAATGCAAACAAAAAAACATAACTCTGATAATGTATGCACTGTCCTTCAAGTTGATTGGTTTTTTTACCCTTTTATCTGGCAACAAAACTGACACCTTTTTTACGAGGAATCAAGTTTTCATAGACCACAACACCACAATACCTTGATTGACAATCAACTTCAAGGACAGTGCATACATTATCAGAGTTATGTTTTTTGTTTGCATTACGACTGCAGGTATTGTGGTCTATGCAAACACGACTCCTTGTAAAAAAAAGGTGTCAGTTTTGTTGCCAGATAGAAGGGTAAAAAACCAATTATCATATTTTTTACTGGCAAATGAGGTTCCAATGGTGTAAATGTCTCGTTAAGCCGACACCGCCCGACACAGGCAACCGGTAAGGTTTGTCACGTGAGACAAAACGTGCCAATTCGTTACTGCTTCAGCGCACTGGTGCGTTGGAGAGTTTAAATCCACAACATTTACAATTTGAGTGCCGGGATGTTTCGCCGGAAATGACATCAGGCATCGTCGGACGATCTTGTGAGAATTGTAGCAACTGATCGGCACGTTTCGTTCACGTGACAAACCTCACCGGTTGGCTGTGTCGAGCGGTGTCAAGTTAACGACACATTTACATTCACGCGATCGAACCAAACAAAAACACCGTTATTATGAATGATATTGGTCGCCAAAGCCTACGTGTCAATTCAAATGTCACGTGGGAATTCAAATGCCCCCTAAGCGTAGAAAGGTGAATTTACATAATCGAATGTCTCTCTCGTCCCCTTTATTGTCTGCCGGTTCACAGGCAATTATAGTCTGCAGTGGTGGATATTATAGAGCTACCTCTGAGATCCTTTCAAGTGACCTCTGCTCCACCCCGAATCAATCTTCGACGTGAAACTGAAAGCGTTCTAACCAAAAAAAAAAGGAGTGAATTTTAAGTAATGTGTTCTCACACGCCCAGTTCGAATTGATGTACCAAAGTAATGTCTCCTGTCTTATACATACAGAACAAAAATCGATTGCGTCTGCCTTATTAGCATGAAAGGGTAGAGTTGTAGCAACTTTGTAAAGAAAACAAAAAAGTCCCCCCCCCCCCCCCTTAAGCACGCGGTGATGATTGCGGTGAGTTCCACAGAGAGCACGTGGTGAGCAAGGCGGGTCCTGACGTCACAGCGGCACCCAACCACGTGGCGCGCCGCGTGACTGTGACGCAATGGGAACGCGCGCGCGCGCACGCGCACACGCAACAAGGACAAAGATCCCCCGTGTAGCCTGAACAGACTGTTGGGGGCAAGTGCTGCACCTATAAATGCCAGCACCAGCTACTCGTTTGAGGCTGAGTCGCACACGCACGTTGGTGCACACACACACACACAGGCACACACCACACACACAGGCACACACCACACACACAGGCACACGCACACACACAGGCACACACACACACAGGCACACACCACACACACAGGCACACACCACACACACAGGCACACACCACACACACAGGCACACGCACACACACAGGCACACGCACACACACAGGCACACACCACACACACAGGCACACGCACACACAGGTTGCAACACGCGCGAAGACTGCTCGCCCTATGCAACGTCTAGATGCGCCGGAAAAGATTCCTCGCTGTGAAGGCTAAGAATGGGCTACGCGCCAAAGACGGTCGATTGACGCCAAAGACGGTCGATTGACGCCAAAGACTGCTCACTCCGAAATACAGGCTAGATGCACACCAAGAACTGTGATCACGTTATGCGAAGGCTACGTTCACTTGCGAAAACTAGATGCGCAACCAAATATACGTACTCGAGAAGCGTAGATGTACACCAAAGAGTCTTTCTTCACTTCTGAAACGGAGGTGCACACCAAAGACTTTAGTCAGAAAACGTAGATGCGCAACCAAAGACTGTTCGCTTGTAAGGTCGCGCGGTGCATGATCTCCCTGTGTGAATGGTTGTCGCTGGGCGTCGTGTGCGTGTGTGTGTGATGGCATCGCAACGATGCCACGTGTGGTGGTGTCTGTGATGGGTGAAACGAGATTGTCATGATCGTTGCTGTGATCAGTAGGGTAGAAGAACCGTCAGCAGCAGTAGCAGCAGCTGGATAATCAGGACCAGGAATCAGTGGCATCAGCAGCAGAATTTGTATCATCAGTGGCTGAAGTATACTCTCAGTTCTTTCGGTAAAGTCACGTTGGTAAAAAATGAAATAAAAATTAATAAAAATCACGACGTTTCGGAGGCAACACAAGCTTCCGTCTTCAGGTGAGGACCTGAAGACGGAAGCTTGTGTTGCCTCCGAAACGTGATTTTTATTGTTTTATTTTTATTAAATTTTATTTCATTTTTTACCCACGTGACTTTACCGAAAGAACTAAGAGTATGAATCCTTGCAGTCACGAAAGCTTCAAATCTAGTGGCTGAAGTCTTATCATGAGCGCCATCAGTGTCATCCTCGATATCAGGAGAAATCATCATCATCATCATCAGTCGTGGGTTCACCTTCGTTCGTCTTCACTCTTAGTAGCGGTGGCGGCGGCGTCATCGTGTTCATCAGCAGCAGAAACCGCATCAGAGGCGTCACAACCGCCATGGCCAGTAGCAGTGATCATCTTCACCAACATCATCATCATCAGCAGCACCACGATCAATCAATGTCAATCTCGCCAGCACCGCCATCAGCCTCATCTTGAGCTGTACCAATATCACAAGCATCATTACTCTCATCACTAAATCAGCAGCAGCAGCATCACCCTCATCGTTATTTAGTCTCGCACGCCCCATCATCACCATTCCCACATCATCTTCATCACAGCAGCAGCATCATCATCATCATCTGTCAAGACGTCATCGTCACTGGTATCGCCACAATCATCACGCCACGAATCTTTAACGCCGCCGCCGCTGCTGCTGCTGCTATTGTGGTTGTCGCTGTGATTTGGTGGTTGTTGTTGTTGGATCTGCTACCGCCACCACCACGACCACCGCGCTGCGTGCATGCTAGGCGATGCTCACGGTGACACAGGCCGTCGTCTTGTCACCACCGCCGCCGTCGTCATCATCGTCATCATCCTCCTCCTCGTCGTCATCATCATCGTCGTCGTCATCGTCGTCATCATCGTCGTCGTCATCATCGTCATCATCATCATCATCGTCGTCATCATCATCGTCATCATCATCATCATCGTCGTCATCATCATCATCGTCATCATCATCATCGTCGTCATCATCATCATCGTCGTCGTCATCATCATCATCGTCATCATCATCATCATCGTCGTCATCATCATCATCGTCATCATCATCATCGTCGTCATCATCATCATCGTCGTCATCATCATCATCATCGTCATCATCATCATCGTCGTCGTCATCATCATCGTCATCATCATCGTCGTCATCATCATCGTCGTCATCATCATCGTCATCATCATCGTCGTCGTCATCGTCGTCGTCATCGTCGTTTGTTGATAATGTCGATGTCGATGTTGTTATTCTCAGGAAGACAATTTCTATGCCGCACACGTAAGGCGATTTACACTCTCCCTCCCACAACACGAAAACGCAGGTTAATTAAAAAGTAATAAAAATGATGGAAAAAAAAATATTATAAATGCTATGAGAAAGTTGCCCGAGTTCTGTTGTCCTCTCTGTCTGTCTGTCTCTCGACTCACGTGCAAACGAGGGAATGGAACCCACAGCGCGCTCTGTGTGAGACTCGCCCCCACGCGCGCGCGTGACGTTTAAAAACTTCAACTTTTGTTTTTATTCAACGGTTTTACTTAACTTGATTCCTGTGTTTGTCGTGGTCAAATGTTGCAATCAAAACATCGTCCCCTTCCCGTCGTCCAATCAGTTCCAAATTTTGCACACGTACTCAGATCCGGTGACAATGCATGCCTGTATCAAAATGGGCATCAAATCATAGATTCATCCGCTACTTTAAAGCAATTTACATTTTGTAAAAAAAACGCCCGTGTCCCTAAACTCTCGATTCGCCTGCTCCGCGTGAACGAGTTACGAAAGTAATCAATTAATTCCAGTCAGCGTTGATGTGGGAGCAGTCGCCGCATCATTGACGTACTTCTCGACCGTGAGTGAAACGAAGTTGTTAATAAAACCGTTGTTTGAAAAAACAAACACTTTTTTAAAGGAGTTTATTTTACCAGTTAAGGCCTCGCTGAGCTGCTCCACAGCTCTTCTTCCAGAAGCGACCTGTCCGTCACGAACGACAGCTCAACGAAGTGGGCTCATCATCGTCGTCATTATTCACAGCAGCCGAATGCCTCTGAACGCGTGACGTTGATTTTAATGAATGGGGAGGGGGGGGGGGAACCGGAGGACCCGGAGAAATAATCCACGCGACCACGGAGAGAACGTAGATTCAAACTCCAAATATACAGCAGCAGACGTCAGTGGTTGAGATCGAACCCACGATCTCCTGTATACCAGGCGAGGTAGTTAACATATCCTAGTCACCGTGATGATGATGAGAGAGTGACACGGGTAGTGTTGAGTCTATGGGCAGTGTTGCGTCTATGGGCAGTGTTGAGTCTATGGGTAGTGTTGAGTCTATGGGCAGTGTTAGTCTATGGGCAGTGTTGAGTCTATGGGCAGTGTTGCGTCTATGGGTAGTGTTAGTCTATGGGCAGTGTTGCGTCTATGGGTAGTGTTAGTCTATGGGTAGTGTTGAGTCTATGGGCAGTGTTAGTCTATGGGTAGTGTTGAGTCTATGGGCAGTGTTGAGTCTATGGGCAGTGTTAGTCTATGGGTAGTATTAGTCTATGGGTAGTGTTGAGTCTATGGGCAGTGTTGAGTCTATGGGCAGTGTTAGTCTATGGGCAGTGTTAGTCTATGGGCAGTGTTGAGTCTATGGGCAGTGTTGCGTCTATGGGTAGTGTTAGTCTATGGGCAGTGTTGCGTCTATGGGTAGTGTTAGTCTATGGGTAGTGTTGAGTCTATGGGCAGTGTTAGTCTATGGGTAGTGTTGAGTCTATGGGTAGTGTTGAGTCTACGGGAAGTGTTAGTCTACGGGAAGTGTTAGTCTATGGGAAGTGTTAGTCTATGGGCAGTGTTGAGTCTACGGGAAGTGTTAGTCTACGGGAAGTGTTAGTCTATGGGAAGTGTTAGTCTATGGGCAGTGTTGAGTCTACGGGAAGTGTTAGTCTACGGGAAGTGTTAGTCTATGGGAAGTGTTAGTCTATGGGAAGTGTTAGTCTATGGGCAGTGTTGAGTCTACGGGAAGTGTTAGTCTACGGGAAGTGTTAGTCTATGGGAAGTGTTAGTCTATGGGAAGTGTTAGTCTATGGGAAGTGTTAGTCTATGGGAAGTGTTAGTCTATGGGAAGTGTTAGTCTATGGGAAGTGTTAGTCTACGGGAAGTGTTAGTCCATGGGCAGTGTTGAGTCTACGGGAAGTGTTAGTCTATGGGCAGTGTTAGTCTATGGGCAGTGTTAGTTTATGGGCAGTGTTAGTCTATGGGCAGTGTTAGTCTATGGGCAGTATGTATGTTGAACTGATGACGGACGCTTGTGTTGCGCCCGAAACGTCGTGAATTATTATTTTATTTCTATTATTATTTCTATCATTTTATTATTTATTTTTATTATTTATTTTTAGCTACGTGACTTTACCGAAAAAAACCTAAGAGAATGTGTAGTGTAGTTTGTATTGTAGTGTGTAGTGTATAATGTATTGTAGTGTATAGTGTAGTATGTAGTGTAGTGTATAGTGCAGTTTGTATTGTAGTGTGTATTGTAGTGTATAGTGTAGTTTGTAGTGTAGTGTATAGTGTAGTTTGTATTGTAGTGTATAGTGTAGTATGTAGTGTATAGTGTAGTATGTAGTGTAGTGTATAGTGCAGTTTGTATTGTAGTGTGTATTGTAGTGTATAGTGTAGTTTGTAGTGTAGTGTATAGTGTAGTTTGTATTGTAGTGTATAGTGTAGTATGTAGTGTATAGTGTAGTATGTAGTGTGTAGTGTAGTTTGTATTGTAGTGTATAGTGTAGTATGTAGTGTATAGTGTAGTGTGTAGTGTAGTTTGTATTGTAGTGTAGTGTGTATTGTAGTGTATAGTGTAGTTTGTAGTGTAGTGTATAGTGTAGTGTGTAGTGTAGTTTGTATTGTAGTGTATAGTGTAGTTTGTAGTGTAGTGTATAGTGTAGTGTATAGTGTAGTTTGTAGTGTAGTGTATAGTGTAGTTTGTATTGTAGGGTATAGTGTAGTTTGTATTGTAGTGTATAGTGTAGTATGTATTGTAGTGTGTAGTGTAGTTTGTATTGTAGTGTATAGTGTAGTTTGTATTGTAGGGTATAGTGTAGTTTGTATTGTAGTGTATAGTGTAGTATGTATTGTAGTGTGTAGTGTAGTATGTAGTGTATAGTGTAGTTTGTAGTGTATTGTATAGTGTAGTTTGTAGTGTATAGTGTACTTTGTAGTGTAGTGTATAGTGTAGTATGTATTGTAGTGTATGGTGTAGTTTGTAGTGTATAGTGTAGTTTATATTGTAGTGTGTAGTGTAATATGTAGTGTATAGTGTAGTTTGTATTGTAGTGTATAGTGTAGTGTGTATTGTAGTGTATAGTGTAGTTTGTATTGTAGTGTATAGTGTAGTTGTATTGTAGTGTATAGTGTAGTATGTAGTGTATAGTGTAGTATGTAGTATATAGTGTAGTATGTAGTGTAGTGAATAGTGTAGTTTGTATTGTAGTGTATAGTTTAGTATGTAGTGTATAGTGTAGTTTGTATTGTAGTGTATAGTGTAGTTTGTATTGTAGTGTATAGTGTAGTTTGTATTGTAGTGTATAGTGTAGTATGTAGTGTATAGTGTAGTTTGTATTGTAGTGTTTAGTGTAGTTTGTATTGTAGTGTATAGTGTAGTATGTAGTGTATAGTGTAGTGTAGTATGTAGTGTATAGTGTAGTTTGTATTGTAGTGTATAGTGTAGTATGTAGTGTAGTGTATAGTGTAGTTTGTATTGTAGTGTATAGTGTAGTGTAGTATGTAGTGTATAGTGTAGTTTGTAGTGTAGTGTAGTATGTAGTGTATAGTGTAGTATGTAGTGTAGTGTATAGTGTAGTTTGTATTGTAGTGTATAGTGTAGTATGTAGTGTAGTGTATAGTGTAGTTTGTATTGTAGTGTATAGTGTAGTATGTAGTGTAGTGTATAGTGTAGTGTATAGTGTAGTGTATAGTGTAGTATGTAGTGTAGTGTATAGTGTAGTGTATAGTGTAGTTTGTATTGTAGTATGTAGTGTATAGTGTAGTATGTAGTGTAGTGTATAGTGTATAGTGTAGTTTGTATTGTAGTATGTAGTGTATAGTGTAGTTTGTATTGTAGTGTATAGTATGTAGTGTATAGTGTAGTATGTAGTGTATATTGTAGTATGTAGTGTAGTGTATAGTGTAGTTTGTATTGTAGTGTATAGTGTAGTTTGTATTGTAGTGTATAGTGTAGTATGTAGTGTATAGTGTAGTATGTAGTGTATAGTGTAGTATGTAGTGTAGTGTATAGTGTAGTTTGTATTGTAGTGTATAGTGTAGTATGTAGTGTATAGTGTAGTATGTAGTGTATAGTGTAGTTTGTATTGTAGTCTATAGTGTAGTTTGTATTGTCGTCTCACATGGTGTTGGACCAGATGACGCCAAAAGGCGCACAACTCAAGGACAATGAACCATCAGAGTATGAGAGCTCGGGGCAAGCATCTACACTATGGGAACCTCATTTGCCAGTAAAAAATATGATATTTGGTTTTTTACCCTGTTATCTGGCAACAACACTGACACCTTTTTTACAAGGAGTCATGTTTGCATAGTGGCACAATACCTGCAGCCATAGTGCATATATTATCAGAGTTATGTTTTTTGTTTGCATTATGGCTGCAGGTATTGTGGTCTATGCAAACAAGACTCTTTGTAAAAAAAGGTGTCACTTTTGTTGCCAGATAAAAGGGTAAAAAAAAACAATTATCAGATTTTTTTTTTTACAACAAAATCTACGCACAGGAATGAAATCGCACTCGGCGTGTCCGCTGACGAAAATCAGAAAAAATGTCACCCGATTCACAACAACCGCGTGCTGGCGAGCGACTCGCAAAGCACGCACGCACACCACGTGGTGTCGTGGCCTCCAATCACTGCGCGCCCGACCGCCTTTGTCTCCCTCGAATTCGCCCGGCGATGTTTCGCGTGGGTTCTCCGTTTAAGGCCGAGTCAACCTAGGCGCCGCCCAGACACGCACTACAACCCCCCACCCGCCCACTCCCAACCCATCCACCCACCCTCCCCTTCCACGTTAAACAAAAAAAGCCCAACCCAACCCCTCCCCCCCCCTCCCCCCCACGTGCGGAGATTGACGCGTCGTGACTCTGAGTGCTTAATTAATTAAGGAAGCACGTGACCGGGTGAGGTTAAATTGGGGGGGGGGGTCAAGTTGGGGGGGTCGGGTGGGGCTGGTTGATGGAAGCGAAGAGTGCGTTTGTGGTGTAAAGTGCGTGTGCGCACGCGTGTATGTGGAGCTGACGGGCGTTCTCGTGCCCTACTTCCTCTGCCGCGTGCGAAACGTTGGAGCCCTCTAATGGAACATCTGCGCCGGGTTGAAGCATTCAGGCTGGCCCTGCCTACGATCCATCCTGGGTTTAACGAGACTCGATTTGACTACACTGGGGCACAGTCCCATCGGTGAGCTGCGTCGGCTGGGCCATGTAAGGCGCATGCCCAGCCACCGCATGCCCAGCCACCGCATGCCCAGCCACCGCATGCCCAGCCACCGCATGCCCAGCCACCGCATGCCCAGCCACCGCATGCCCAGCCACCGCATGCCCAGCCACCGCATGCCCAGCCACCGCATGCCCAGCCACCGCATGCCCAGCCACCGCATGCCCAGCCACCGCATGCCCAGCCACCGCATGCCCAGCCACCGCATGCCCAGCCACCGCATGCCCAGCCACCGCATGCCCAGCCACCGCATGCCCAAGCAGCTTCTGTTTGGCCAGACAGAGGGGGCTAAACTGGCGCGGAACGAGCTGGAGAAGAGATGGAGCTGATGCGGTACAGGAGGATGTGGAGCTGAGTGGACTTGCCGAAGACTGGTACCAGCGGTGTCAAGATCGGCCCCTGTGGAGGAGGCTCGTGAAAGACGCTGCTGCTGCTACTGGGCAGTTGGAGGCAGTCGCCCTCAAGCAACAGCGGAGGGCAGAGGAGCGACGCTCACAACAACGAGCGGAGTGGCAGTCGGATTAAACGAAGCAAGTTGGCACAGTGGGGGAGCACATGTGGTGCATCTGCCAGTGATCTCAGTCAATCAACACATGGCACCTGGGTCTGTCCCGTGACCTTCTGCCAGCGGGCGTTCGACACTTCACGTGGCCTCAGCGTGCACCTAGCCTGGCACAAGCGCCGTGGTGACTTAGTGGCGAATGGTGGTTGTTGGTGTGTGGTGTAAACATCGGCACAAGGAAGACAAAGGCGGCCGGGCGTGGTGTTGTGGTCAACCACCTCGTGTGCCGTGCCGGCCTTCAATGGTGCCGTGCGCTAACAGCACTTGCCCCAACATTCTGTAAAAGGCTATACGGGGGATATTTGTCTTTGTAGATATGTAAATCTGTCGGTGTGAGTGTAAGTTTGGGGAGGGGTGGCGCAGTGGTTAGCGCACCGCGCTACGAACCTGGCGACCTGACTTCGATTCCCGGAATATTTGAACCGGTTCTGGGCCTCCTCTAAGTCGACTCAGCCTCAAATGAGTACCCGGTGCGGTGTGTAGTAAACATCGCCACTGGGGAGACAAAGGCGCTCGGGCGTGGTGTTGGCTACCCACCCCCCTCGTGTTGCCGTGCCGACCTTCATAGGTGCTGCTCGCTAACAGCACTTGCCCCTACACTCTGTTGAGGCTATACGGGGGCTCTTTTTATTTGTCTTCGTATATATTACGGCTGTTAAACGATAACCAACAGCCGGTCTTCACAATCGGTGAACCCACGAGAGCATGTGTAAGAAAAAAAAGAAATAAAGAACTTTATAGCGCATCGAATTCATCCGCTACATATGCATAGAATATTCCCGATCCTGAAACCGCTCGTCGCTTCCTGCGGAATGTTTCATCGTAAGAGCCCCGCGCCGCGCGGTTTAACCCCCTCGCTAACCTGGGTTCGACACGCCGGGTGATTGGTGTCGAACCCCTGCGAGCCAGAGCCCCCCACCCCGCCCGCCCGGCCCCCCCAAACCAGCCTCGCCGCTGCGAGACCGAGCGACGTGGGCGACTCAGCGATGACGTTCGCGAAGGGGGATGAAGTCCCCAGGAGTCACCGACCGATCAACGCCGCCCGACGCCACCGCCGCGTTCGGCTCCATTGACACCCGCGGCCGCTCGCTGTTGAGAGGCCGGGGGGGGGGGGGGGGCAAGGGACACGTCCGCCCCGTGGTGGCCTGCGGGTTACCGGTTCGAAGCCACGTCGTGGACTCGGCCACGTCTCGAACTCGGCGCGCGCGCGAGGGGGTCTGTGGGTGCCGCGCCGCTCACGAATCATTCATTCGCCTGTTGCCATTAACGCGTCAATGGCCGCCCTTACGGTGCGCATCTTTAGGGGGGTCCCTGCATAACTCTAGAGTAGGCCCCCCCCCCTCCCCCCATTGTTTTATCTCAGGTACCCCCCCCCATCCCACCCAATGACCCCCCCTCCCACCGCACCCCAACCCCACCCCACCCCCCCCAACTTCCCCCACCACCACCCCCACACACCGCGGGAACAAGGGTACAGGGGTAGCCCAGGTGGATGTGAAGATGAAGGCGCAGGCCCTGCAATGTCTCGCTGACTCCACCGCTGGTGGAAGGGGGCGCCGAACCACGAGATGGGGGGGCTCTGTGTAGAGAGCAACTGGGGGGTTAGGGGGGCTCTGTGTAGAGAACAAGGGGGGGGGGTTAGGGGGGGCTCTGTGTAGAGAACAAGGGGGAGGTTAGGGGGGCTCTGTGGAGAGAACAAGGGGGGTGGTTAGGGGGGTTCTGTGTAGAGAGGAAGGGGGGTGGTTAGGGGGGCTCTGTGTATAGAGGAAGTGTGGGGTTAGGGGGGCTCTGTGTAGAGATGAAGGGGGGGGTTAGAGGGGCTCTGTGTAGAGAACAAGGGGGGGTGGTTGGGGGGGGGGTGCGGTGAGCGGTGAGTGCGCTGCGCTACCATGATCTGAACCCGTCCGAAGCCTCTCCCCTAGGTCGACTCAGTCTCAAATGAGTACCGAGTGCGGTGTGCAGTCAACATCGCCGCGAGGGAGACAAAGGCGGCCGGGCGTGGTGCTGGCCACCCCACCCCCTCGTGTATCACAGGTGCTGCTCGCTAACAGCACTTGCCCCGGCAGTCTGTGAAGGCTACACGGGTGGAAATCTTTGTCTTTGCCATTGTGTCAGTGAGCCGAAGAGCGGTGGTAGAGTGGTTAGCGTGCTGGGGGGTTGGCGATCCGAGTTCGATTCCCGCTCACGGCCAACACGACGATAATTATCCGTGACGATCGTTATCTGAACGGTTCCTGGGCCTCTCCCCTAGGTCGACTCAGCCTCAAATCAAATACCCGGTGCGATGTGTTAACATCGCCACGAGGGAGACAAAGGCGGCCGGGCGTGGTGCTGGCCACCCCCCCCCCTCGTGTGCCACAGTGCCGGCAGCCTTCATAGGTGCTGCTCGCTAACAGCACTTGCCCCAACAGTCTGTTAATACTACACGGGGGGTCTTTGTCTTTGTGTGAAGTCTGTAAATGATCTCCGCCCGAATTCCGCAATGGGTTGTCCGCCGGGTCCTCCCGTTTCCCTCCCAAAGCTAAACCCCCACACACTGTGGAACTGCCATGGGGCCAGACAACATGGTCACTGTTGACAAATGCGCTGCGAATCGCAAGGTCGACAGGACCCTCCTGAACACCGAGTCTCGAGACTCAGCGAGGCTTTCCTCTGTTAAGCAAGCGCGACCTCCTGTGCATCGGGCGAGATGTTAACTACCTCGCCTGGCCTACAGGAGGTCGTGGGCTCGATCCCGACCCTGACGCGCCTGCTGCTGCTGTATATTTGTAGTTTGCGTGTCTCTCTGTCTCTCTCTCAAGCGGAATAAATACATCAATTTTGTCGGAGATTTATTCTTTCAATGCATTCAATCAATACGGGGTACAATAGTATTAGTATTCATCTTCTTAGGTTCTTTCGGTAAAGTCACGTAGAAGGGAAGTAATAAAATAATACAAATAAAACATGATAAAATAATTCTCACGACGTTTCGCCCACAACGCAAGCAGCCGTCCTCAGGTGAAGACCAGGTCTGTCGGGGAGACAGCGTCTGAATGAAACATTAGTATTCTATGGGAACCTCATTTGCCAGTAAAAATATGATAATTGGTTTTTTACCCTTCTATCTGGCGTCATCTGGTCCAACCCATGTGAGACTAGGCTCTAAGGAAAGCTGTCTCGGGTGTGGACCAATCAACTTCAAGGACAGTGCATACATTATCAGAGTTGTGTCTTTTGTTTGTATTATGACTGCAGGCATTGCGGTCTATGCAAACATGACTCCTTGTAGAAAGGTGTCAGTTTTGTTGCCAGATAGAAGGGTAACAAAACAATTATCAAACATTAGTTTTGTTACTGGTAGCCCGTATACCTTGTTACTCTAGTGGTAGTGCCTTACGCCGATAGTGCCTCGTGCACGCACAGCCCCTGAGATATATCGAAGTGGGGAATGACGGCGTCGAGTCCACGTTGGGGTTTGACGCTTTGACGGGCAAGGGGGGGGGGGGCGGAGGGGGGCGGGGGGGAGCACAACGACACAAAGAAGACGACACAGACGCGGTCGCACTAATCCCGGAACAAAGGAAGCAATTGAAGCACTGATTTCGCGCGCGCGTGTCTGTGTGTGTGTCTGTGTGTGTATGTCTGTGTGCGTGTGTGTGTGTGTGTATGTCTGTGTGTGTGTCTGGGTGTGTGTTTCTGTGTGTGTGTGTTTCTGTGTGTGTGTGTCTGTGTGTCTGTGTGTGTGTCTGTGTGTGTGTCTGTGTGTGTGTGACTGTGTGTGTGTGTATGTCTGTGTGTATGTCTGTGTGTGTGTCTGGGTGTGTGTTTCTGTGTGTGTGTGTGACTGTGTGTGTGACTGTGTGTGTGTCTGTGTGTCTGTGTGTGTGTGTCTGTGTGTGTGTGTGTCTGTGTGTGTGTGTCTGTCAGTGTGTGTGTCTGTGTGTGTGTCTGTGTGTGTGACTGTGTGTGTGACTGTGTGTGTGTGTCTGTGTGTGTGTCTGTGTGCGTGTGTGTCTGTGTGTGTGACTGCGTGTGTCTTTGTGTCTGTGTGCGTGTATGCGTGCGTGTATGTGTGCGTGTCTGTCTGTGTGTGTGCGTGTGTCTGTGTGTGTGTCGGTGTGTGTGTGTCTGTGTGTGTGTCGGTGTGCGTGTCTGTGTGCGTGTCTGTGTGTGGAGGAGGAGGCTCGTGAAGGACGCTGCTACTGGGTAATTGGAGGCAGTCGCCCTCCGGCAACAACGGAGGGCGGAGGAGCGACGCTCACAACAACGAGCGGAGCGCCGGGCGGCATAAAATGCAGCAAGTTGGCACAGCAGGGGGTACGGCTGCTGGTGGTGCATCTACCGGTCATCTCAGTCGGCAAATCCATGCAACCTGCTGGGTCTGTCCCGGTGTGTAAACATCAGCACTGTGCCGTTCCAACCTTCACAGGTGCTGCTGCTCGCTAACAGCGCTTGCCCCAACAGTCTGCTAAGGCTATCGGGGGGATCTTTGTCTTTTTGTGCAAATATGTTGAGCGGCAGAGCAGAGGTGTGAGCGCGCCGCGCTTCGAACCCGACGACCCGAGTTCGATTCCCGCTCACGGCCACCAACACCACCGACCATCATATAAACCGGTCCCTGTCCTGGACCTCCCCTAGGTCGACTCAGCCTCAAATGAGTAGCTGGCCCTAATGGGTGATCGCTAACAGCACGAGGGGGCGGTGGTGTGACCCGCAACACCACGCCCGGCCGCCTTTGTCTCCCTCAAGGCCGACAAAGAAGAGGCGGCCGGGCTTGGCGTGCCGTTATTCTTAATCGGTGCCCGCCAAGAGCACTTGCCCCAAGAGCCCGTGTAGGCTATCGGGGGGACCTTTGTCTCTGTGTGTGTGTGTGTGCGCGCGCGCGTGCTTGTGAGTGAGTGAGTGAGGCGTGATCCCCACGATTAGGATCGGGAAGTGAGAGTTAAGGAGGAGGAGCGATAAGGAGAGGGGGGTGACGCGCACGGACAGAAGGACAGACACCTGGTCGCTCGCGCGTGCCGGGGGAGGAGGCCCCGCACATCGACAGCGCAGGGTTCGAGTCAGGGGTTAGGGGGAGTTGGTCAGGGGGTAGGGTCAGGGGGGAGGGGTCAGGGGATAGGGGTCAGGGGGTAGAGTCAGGGGGAGGGGTCAGGGGGTAGAGTCAGGGGGTAGAGTGAGGGGATAGGGTCAGGGGGAGGGGTCAGGGGTTAGGGTCAGGGGTCAGGGGGTAGGGTCAGGGGGTAGAGTCGGGAGGAGGAGTCAGGGGGTAGGGTCAGGGGTTAGGGTCAGGGGTTAGGGTCAGGGGATAGGGTCCAGGTTAGGTGATGGCTCCGGCAGGGTTATAGATTGATCCTGAGTGAGGGTCTGGGGTGTGTGTTAGTGCGTTAGTGTGTTACTGTGCTACTGTGTTAGTGCGTTAGTGTGTTACTGCGTTAGTGTGTTAGTGTGTTACTGTGTTACTGTGTTAGTGTGTTACTGTTACTGTGTTATTGTGTTAGTGTGTTACTGTGTTAGTGTGTTACTGTGTTAGTGCGTTAGTGTGTTACTGTGTTAGTGTGTTACTGCGTTAGTGTGTTAGTGCGTTACTGTTAGTGTGTTACTGTGTTAGTGTGTTACTGTGTTAGTGTGTTACTGTGTTAGTGTGGTCCGGGCTTTTCAGTGAGGGCTCCAGATCAGGGCTCGACTCGGAGGAGCGGTGGCGCAGCGGTTAGCGGCGAAACTGCGCTCCCAGCCCGACGTTTCGCGCTATGGACCAGGCACAGCGCTAGACTCGGAGGAGCGGTGGCGCAGCGGTTAGCGGACGCAGCTAACTTCTTCATTGACCAGCGCGGGAGGAAGCATGGTCAAAGGACAATGGCTACAACCGACAGAGCTGTCGAAGGCCTTCATCCCGACCAGCAGTGGATTGAGCCCCGATTGAGACGATGGCAATAGCATTAATACTGGTAGGAACGAAGTGAACCAGCCTACAATAGATTATATCGTCCGTCCGTCCGTCCGATGTCCGGTTAGGTGTAGCAACATCGCCCCCTACTGCAAACACTTGGCAGGACCCTACAAAAACCTTTAGACTCAGTGAGGCTTTCCTGGCTAAACAAGTGTAACATTCCCTTATAATTCCCTGAGATAGTTTTTAATTAAAACATTTAAATTAAAAATTAACTCACAGCGGCCTAAAGTCTACAGCTAGGCCTAAAGCCTAGAACTAGGCCTCAAACTCTCCCTTCGCATCGTACCCCAGCCATTTCATTTTATTATAGCCATTCATTTGTTCGTTCCTACCAGCCCACCCCGCAGGGACCTGTTAATAATCCACTCAGCCCGCGCATCCTCACTGAGTCTCGAGGCGACTGTTCAGGAGGGTCCTGCCGCTCCGACACAATTCCATATGGACGGGGAGTTTCGACGTGGCGTGAGCTTTGAGGCGGGGGGGGGGGGGGTGATGGAACCTCCCTCCTTGCGGGAGTCGCGACCGGGAGTCGAACTTCGGTTCGCGATGTGCAGCGTGCCAACTACTGCATCACCTCCGATTAGCAACGGTTGGCTAAGTACGGCGCGAAAGAAGTTCAACATACACACTGCCCATAGACTAACACTACCCATAGACTCAACACTACCCATAGACTAACACTACCCATAGACCCAACACTACCCATAGACTCAACACTACCCACAGACTCAACACTACCCACAGACTCAACACTGCCCATAGACCAACACTGCCCATAGACTCAACACTACCCACAGACTCAACACTACCCACAGACTCAACACTGCCCATAGACCAACACTGCCCATAGACTCAACACTACCCACAGACTCAACACTACCCACAGACTCAACACTGCCCATAGACTCAACACTGCCCACAGACTCAACACTGCCCATAGACCAACACTGCCCATAGACTCAACACTGCCCACAGACTCAACACTGCCCATAGACTCAACACTGCCCATATACTCAACACTGCCCACAGACTCAACACTGCCCATAGACTCAACACTACCCATAGACTCAACACTGCCCATAGACTAACACTACCCATAGACTAACACTACCCATAGACTCAACACTACCCATAGACTAACACTACCCATAGACTCAACACTACCCATAGACTCAACACTACCCATAGACTCAACACTACCCATAGACTCAACACTACCCATAGACTAACACTACCCATAGACTAACACTACCCATAGACTCAACACTACCCATAGACTCAACACTACCCATAGACTCAACACTACCCATAGACTAACACTACCCATAGACTCAACACTACCCATAGACTCAACACTGCCCATAGACTAACACTACCCATAGACTAACACTACCCACAGACTCAACACTACCCATAGACTAACACTACCCATAGACTCAACACTACCCATAGACTAACACTACCCATAGACTCAACACTACCCATAGACTCAACACTACCCATAGACTCAACACTGCCCATAGACTAACACTACCCACAGACCCCCCCCCCCCCGCGCGCAGCGATCTGCGAACCTTAGACCCCAAAAACGGTGCTAGGGCTGAACGATTTTGGGGAAAATATAAAATAGCGATGTTTGTGAGAAGATATTGCGATTACATTTTTTGAAGTGAAGCTTCAGTTCAATATTCACTCTGTAGTAGATTTAAAACATGTGATGGGAGCATTACCACATTATACCATCAAAATATGAACTGCTCTATATAATCTAATGCAAGGATGAGAACTTAAAGGACGTGAATTGGTTCCAACATGTCTTTATTAAAATGTTTTCGTTGAAACAGAACAAGCAAACATAGAGCGAGTGTTAACTTAAAATAAATAAAGTTGTAATCATCCAAAAATCAGTACTTTTCAAATCGCAAAAAAACCGCAGCCTTTGCGATTTGCTCATCGCATTGTTTCAAATTGCGTAGAACTCGGAGAACAACTCAATTGTCGTGCGCAACAAAATTGTCACCGCGGGTCAAGATTGTCACGCGCAACGAATTGTCGCGAAGAAAAAAAATTGTCGCGAAGAAAAAAAATTGTCGTGAAGGGAAAAAAGTGTCACGAAGAAAAAAAATTGTCACAAAGAAAAAAATTGTCGTGAACAAATTAAATTGTCGTGAAGAAAAAAAATTTGTCGCGAAAAAATTATTGTCGCGAAGAAAAAAAATTGTCGTGAGGAAAAAAAATTGTCGCAAAGAAAAAAAATTGTCGCGAAAAAAAAAAATTGTCGTGAAGAAAAAAAATTGTCGCGAAGAAAAAAAATTGTCGTGAAGGGAAAAAAGTGTCACCAAGAAAAAAAATTGTCGCAAAGAAAAAAAATTGTCGCGAAAAAAAAAAATTGTCGTGAAGAAAAAAAATTGTCGCGAAGAAAAAAAATTGTCGTGAAGGGAAAAAGGTGTCACCAAGAAAAAAAATTGTCGCAAAGAAAAAAAATTGTCGCGAAGAAAAAAAAATTGTCGCATAGAAAAAAAATTGTCGCAAAGAAAAAAAATTGTCGCGAAGAAAAAAAATTGTCGCATAGAAAAAAAATTGTCGCAAAGAAAAAAAATTGTCGCAAAGAAAAAAAATTGTCGCAAAGAAAAAAAATTCGTGAAGAAAAATAATTGTCGCAAAGAAAAAAAATTGTCGCAAAGAAAAAAAATTGTCGCAAAGAAAAAAAATTGTCGCGCGCAACTAACAAACTGCCATGCGCGGCGAGTCGAACTGGCGAACTGGAAATGCTTGTTCCGAACAATACCGAGCGAGAAATGAAGCCCCGTGTTTGATCGACAAAACAAAAAACACTCAACGCGTTCGCCTATAAACACCGTGGCCTTTTTAATTTTTTTTTTGTTGCAAATATAAGACGGCAAAACAACGACCAACAACAACAACAAAAAACAGCAAGACAACACGCAGTCCCTCACTTACATTGCACGTAATAAATGCAACTATACACAGGTAAACCCGACGAGAAACTATTTTTTATTTTACCAGGTAAGGCCCACCGAGCTACCGAGCTTTTTAATTTTCACAAGCGACCTGGACACCACAAATGACAGCTCAACGAAAGTCGCTCGTCACGTGGACATTCATGGCTGCCACATACTGTAAGCGCGTGACGTTGATACTAAATGTGTAGGGGAAAACATGGAGAGAAACACACGCGGCCACGGGGAGAGAGACACATGCACACTCGGAATAAAACACATTCCTGCGGAGGGAGCTGGTAGGAACGTTGGGTTGCTCGGTCAATGGCCAGGGTCAACGGCGGCGTGGTGTATTCCGCAAATATGGCCGACCGTGAGGGCGGGCACAAGCCGGCGTGAGTAGGTTAAACGTTGAGTTTTATAAGGGCACCACGGGTGACCAGCCCCTCCCTACCCAGCCCCACCCCTCCCCACCCAGCCCCTCCCCACCCAGCCCCTTCCCACCCTCCCCTCTCCACCCAGCCCCACCCCTCCCATTTTTGGATGCACGACGGACGGACGGACGGACACAATAATCCCCTGTGGGCTGGTGTAACCAGGAAGTTCCTACCAGTAGAAATATACAGCAGCAGGCATCAGGGTCGGGATCTGAACCCACGACCTCCTGTATACTGGGCGAGGTAGTTAACATCTCCTAGCCACCGTGATGATGATGATGAGAGAGAGAAACACGCAGACTCCAAATATCCAGCAGGCATCAGGGTCGGGATCTGAACCCACGACCTCCTGTATACCGGGCGAGGTATTTAACATCTCCTAGCCACCGTCATCATCATGCTGCAGTGTTTTGTTGTTTCTTGCCATGTTTGATATCTGCGTGTCGACCTCCGTGTGGACCGGATGATGATGATGATGTTGATTGTAGCTGTTGGAACTCACATCGGGGCATGCGTAATTCTCGGGAAGGGCATTAAAGGCGGCCAGAGATCAAAGCGACGAGTTAAAGAGGCGATCGAGAGGCAGGAGGCTCTAAAAGCCTTGTGGAGGCGAGGGCATCAACTCGACCGCGAAGCACCGCAACGTACGGATGTGGCGAACTCAACCGGAACGTTTACAATCAAATAATTTTTTTCTAAAAAAAAAAGTGTTAATACTACAAAAATACACGTTCCCAGCTGGGACGTGTGGAACAGGAAACGTGGACCAAAATTGCCCGAAAAGTGCGCAAAGACCCGCGGCATGAGCGATACAGAGGGCGCCACGGTGGTGGGGAGATGTTGACTACCTCGCCTGGTCTACAGGAGGTCATGGGTTTGATCCAGATCCTGACGCCTGCTGCTGTATATTTGGAGTTTGCGTCTCTCTCTCTCTCATCAACACGGTGGTTAGGAGATGTTAACTACCTCGCCTGGTCTACAGGAGGTCGTGGGTTCAATCCAGATCCTGAAGCCTGCTGCTGTATATTTGGAGTTTGCGGTGTCACTCTCTCTCTCTCATCATCAACACGGTGGTTAGGAGATGTTAACTACCTCGCATGGAATACAGGAGGTCGTGGGTTCGACCCCGACCCTGACGCCTGCTGTATATTTGGATTTTGCGGTGTCTCTCTGTCTTTCTCATCATCATCACGGTGTGGGGAGATGTTGACTACCTCGCCTGGTATACAGGAGGTCGTGGGTTTAATCCGGATCCTGAGGCCTGCTGTATATTTGGAGTTTGCGTGTCTCTCTCTCTCTCATCATCATCACGGTGGTGGGGAGATGTTGACTACCTCGCCTGGTCTACAGGAGGTCGTGGGTTCGACCCCGACCCTGACGCCTGCTGTATATTTGGAGTTTGCGTGTCTCTCTCTCTCTCATCATCATTACGGTGGCGGGGAGGTGTTAACGACCTCGCCTGGTCTACAGGAGGTCGTGGGTTTAATCTAGATCCTGAGGCCTGCTGTATATTTGGAGTTTGCGTGTCTCTCTCTCTCTCATCATCATTACGGTGGCGGGGAGATGTTAACGACCTCGCCTGGTCTACAGGAGGTCGTCGGTTCAATCCAGATCCTGAGGCCTGCTGTATATTTGGAGTTTGCGTGTCTCTCTCATCATCATTACGGTGGCGGGGAGATGTTAACGACCTCGCCTGGTCTACAGGAGGTTAACGTTCGTCTCGTGACCAACATGAACGCCGCGCTACATACGGTAGAGCAGATACAAGACGTCATGTTGTTGTCGGCTTGTAAACACTGTGCCGCTGCACCGTGTCAGCGCCTCGCTCTCGTAGAGAGAGAGTGGAGGGGACGACTCAGAGAGAGAGAAAGGAGGGGACGACTCAGAGACAGAGAGAGGACGATTCAGAAAGAGAGAGGACGACTCAGAGAGAGAGAGGAGTGGACGACTCAGACACAGAGAGAGAGGACGACTCAGAGAGAGAGGACGATTCAGAGAGAGAGGACGACTCAGAGAGAGGAGAGGACAACTCAGAGAGAGAGAGGACGACTCAGAGAGAGAGGAGGGGACGACTCAGAGACAGAGAGAGAGGACGACTCAGAGAGAGAGGACGACTCAGAGAGAGTGGAGGGGACGACTCAGAGAGAGTGGAGGGGACGACTCAGAGAGAGAGAGGACGACTAATATAGAGAGGACGACTTGAGAGAGAAAGAGAGGACGACTCAGAGAGAGAGAAAGAGAGAGGATGACTCAGAGAGAGAGAGAGAGGACGACTCAGAGGGCGCCAAGAGGAGGAGGAACCACGGGCGAGTGAGAAGGCAGCAGTAGCAGCAGCAGCAGCGACATCATCAGCAGCAGCAGCAGCGGCAGCAGCAGCGGCAGTAGCGGCAGCAGCAGCAGCGACATCATCAGCAGCAGTAGCAGCAGCAGCGGCAGCAGCGGCAGCAGCAGCAGCGACATCATCAGCAGCAGTAGCAGCAGCAACGGCAGCAGCAGTAGCAGCAGCGGCAGCAGCAGCGGCAGCAGCAGCGGCAGTAGCAGCAGTAGCGGCAGCAGCAGCAGCAGCGACATCATCAGCAGCAGTAGTAGCAGCAACGGCAGCAGGAGCAGCAGCGGCAGCAGCAGCGACATCATCAGCAGCAGTAGCAGCAGCAGCAGCAGCGACATCAGCAGCAGCAGCAGTAGCAGCAGCAGCAGCAGCAGCGGCAGCAGCAGCAGCAGCGGCAGCAGCAGCAGCAGCGGCAGCAGCAGCGACATCATCAGCAGCAGTAGCAGCAGCAACGGCAGCAGCAGTAGCAGCAGCGGCGGCAGCAGCAGCAGCGGCAGCCACGGGGCGGTGACGAACCGGCGGCACCAACATTTGCCCTCCAAGCTCTGCGGCCCTCGAGACATTAAGATGTTACGGGCCAACTAATGGCGCGTACACGACGGTGGAGGAGACGGAGCTCCCCGGAGAAAACGCCTCTCCCTGCGCTAAGGGGGGGGGGGGGGGGGTTGGCCACGCTCGATCCCCCGTACAGATGGAGACAGATGGCGATCAGTCCACACACAGCCAGGGGTACGGGCTCCCACTCGGAGACCCTCGCAGCCGGAGCGTTGCGGTGATCTGCCAACCCTCGCCGCTCCACAGCGCTGGGTTACGGGACACCCAAATCGTCATCAGCCATCAGTTGAGTTAATTCATTACACTGGTCAACACACTTTTTCTGGCATAAGGTATTCCAAAGGTTGTAAGGTAATTTTGGGGTGCCGATTCCAAATCTGGCATCAGTTTTTGTCTATCACATCAGGTTTTTGAGATATCATATATTGCATTTTCAATAAAAACTGCGGAAGAAAAAGATTAAATAAATGTGGATATCTACATAAAATTATATTATAAACACACTTTCCTAAAAATACAGCACCACATTTTAACACTAAAGCAGTCACTGACTCGCAACAACTTGCAATCGTAAGTGACAGAGTTAATTTCGGATAAAATAAATGAAAATGGGGTATGCCGATAGCATAAAAATGAGATGTGATAGAGCAAATCTGAGATCAGATTTGGAATCAGCACCCTGAAATTAGTCTAGAACAGCTGCAAAAGTCAAGGCCAGAAAAATGTTTTTGTTGTTGACCAGTGTTATTTGGTGCAACCGCAACAAACAAAAAACGCACGAACAAGAAAACATCTTCTTGGTTCTTTCGGTAAAGTCACGTAGAAGGAAAATAATAAAATAATAAAAATTAAACATAATAAAATAATTCTCACGACGTTTCGGCCACAACGCAAGCAGCCGTCTTATTATTTTATTATTTCCCTTCTACGTGACTTTACCGAAAGAACCAAGAAGATGAATCCCTGCAGTCACGAAAGCTTTAAATCGGAAAAAGAAAACATCTTAAAGCGACTTCGCGCAAACAAAAAAATCGAGGAATAATCAGCCAAAGTCTTGCGGGAAAAGCGCCGCACATCAACGCCGTGTACCAAAATCCCAGTGGGATGCAATGGTCAATCCACTGCTGAATGAAGGCGTCCTTCTACGCCGTGTCGATCATGGTGGGGTTGGGGGGAGGTTGTTTTTTTTTTAAATCCTTTATATTAAGTTCACTTGCGCGCTTGCTTGCGCGCTTACGACCGTGCAAATCTTTCGGTCGTTTTTTAACCCACTTCCCGTGATCCAATCGAGCTGACATTTTGCACACAGACTCGTTGTGCGTGACAATTAATTTTCGTGAAAATTTTTTTCCATAACTTTACACTTTTTAGGAAAAAAAAAATCAATTTAATTACCAATTGCATAATGGTGGCAGGCAATCATCTGCCCCATAGGTGGCAGCCATCTCAAGCCAGAGGACGAGAGGACTCTAGCCGCCACGCATATAAAGGATTTATAGTGAAAATTTTAGTTTTTACGGGTTAATTTTTTATCAGCCATACTTCATCAACAGAACGTGGCCCAAGTCGTGCGAGGTGCAGCAGCAGCAGCGGCAGCGGCAGCAGCAGCAGCAGCGTCAGCTGTTGTGTTGGAAGAGCCGCCGCGAGCAGCTTTGCCGACGCTCCTACAGCGCCAGGTGATGTTTGCGAGTGCCTATTAGAACCCAGACGCGCCTCGCCGGATGACGATTTTATCTGAAGCGGCCCCGGGGCCTCCCCTAGGTCGACTCAGCCTCAGATCAAGTACCCGGTGCGATGTGTAGTGAAACTAAAAAAAAAGAAAAGTCGCCACTTGGGGGGAGACAAAGGCGGTCGGGCGTGGTGTTCGGCCACCCCACACCCCGTCGCGTTCCATACGGTGACGGCCTTCATCGGTGCTGCTGCTGCTACTCGCTAACAGCACTTGCCCCGACAGTCTGTGGAGGCTATACCGGTGGGGATGGGGGTCTTTGTCTTTAAGATCGAAAGTAGCCACAACGCTGTGGCTGTCCGCCTGAAGATGCCGGTTGTTGTTGTTATTGTTGTTGTGATTGTTGTTGTTGTTGTTATTGTTGTTGTTATTGTTGTTATTGTTGTTGTTGTTATTGTTGTTGTGATTGTTGTTGTTGTGATTGTTGTTATTGTTGTTGTTATTGTTGTTGTGATTGTTGTTGTTGTGATTGTTGTTATTGTTGTTGTTATTGTTGTTGTTGTTATTGTTGTTGTGATTGTTGTTGTTGTGATTGTTGTTATTGTTGTTGTTATTGTTGTTGTGATTGTTGTTGTTGTGATTGTTGTTATTGTTGTTGTTGTTATTGTTGTTGTTATTGTTGTTGTTGTTATTGTTGTTGTTATTGTTGTTGTGATTGTTGTTGTTGTGATTGTTGTTATTGTTGTTGTTGTTATTGTTGTTGTTATTGTTGTTGTTATTGTTGTTGTTATTGTTGTTGCTGTGATTGTTGTTATTGTTGTTGTTATTGTTGTTGTTATTGTTGTTGTGATTGTTGTTGTTGTGATTGTTGTTATTGTTGTTGTTGTTATTGTTGTTGTTATTGTTGTTGTTATTGTTGTTGTTGTTGTTATTGTTGTTGTTATTGTTGTTGTTATTGTTGTTGTTATTGTTGTTGTTATTGTTGTTGTTATTGTTGTTGTGATTGTTGTTGTTGTGATTGTTGTTGTTGTGATTGTTGTTATTGTTGTTGTTGTTGTTATTGTTGTTGTTATTGTTGTTGTTATTGTTGTTGTTGTTGTTGTGATTACTGGCGAAACGTCACGGTGCTCGAATTGTGAAATGTTGTCGTGTGTTTACTCGACTACAAAAAGACAAAGATCCCCCGTATAGCCTGAAACAAAATGTAGGGGCAAGTGCTGTTAGCGAGCACCTATGAAGGCCGGAACGGTACACGAGGGGGCGGGTGGCCAGCACCACGCCCGACCGCCTTTGTCTCCCCAGTGACGATGTTTACTACACACCGTACCAGGTACTCATTTGAGGCTGAGTCGAGCTAGGGGAGGACCAGCACCGGTTCAGATAATCGTCACCGGTGTTGTCCGTGAGCGGGAATCGAACTCGGGTCGCCGGCTTCGTAGCGCAGCGTAGCGCTAACCGCTACACACGCACACACGCACGCACACACGCACGCACACACGCACACGCACACACACGCACACACGCACACACACGCACACTCACACGCACACACACGCACACACGCACACACACGCACACACGCACGCACACGCACGCACACACACGCACGCACACACGCACGCACACACGCACACGCACACACACGCACACACGCACACACACGCACACTCACACGCACACACACGCACACACGCACACACACGCACACACGCACGCACACGCACGCACACACACGCACGCACACACGCACACACACGCACACACGCACACACACGCACACACGCACACACACGCACACATGCACGCACACGCACGCACACGCACGCACACACACGCACGCACACACGCACACGCACACACACGCACACACGCACACACACGCACACACGCGCACACACGCGCACTCACACGCACACACGCGCACGCACGCGCACACACGCGCACGCACGCGCACACACGCACACTCACACACACGCGCGCACACACACACACGCACACACGCACACACACACGCACACACACGCACACACACACGCACACGCACACGCACGCACATACACACGCACACACACATACACACACGCACACACGCACACGCACACACGCACACACACGCACGCACACACGCACGCACACATACACACAAACACGCACACGCACACACGCACACACACACGCACACGCACACACACGCACACGCATACACACACACACGCACACACACACACGCACACACACACACGCATACACACACACGCACACGCACGCACACACGCACACACACGCACGCACACACACACACGCACACACACGCACACGCACCGTGCCGTACGAGTCACGTTCTGTTTATGTGACTAAAACCATTAACTAATTGTCTGTGTCGGGTGGTGGCTGGTTTAACGACACATTTATATTTACGCGATCTAAGACCCCCCGCCCCCTCCCCCTCCATGACGTGTTGTTGTTTGTTTGTTGTGGGTCGTCAGCACGGCAGACGTGAATATCGCCAGACGAAAAAACGATCGTAAATCAACGACGACGATGATGATATAATTGATGATATAATTGATGAAAACACATTCTCACCAGCGTGGAAGAGAAGGCCAAAGACCCTCTCGTCTAGAGGAGAGGAGGGGGGGGGGGGCTCTCGCGACCCCCCCCCCCCAACCTCCTCCCCTCTCGAGGTGAGACGCCTTCTGCTAGCGGCGACTTGGGCGAGAAATTGCAGAGCTGCGCCTCTTTAACTCGCACGGAATAAAACAAAGATGCGCAAAATGTGGGGGGAGGGGGGAGGAGGAGGAGGGGGGAGGAGGAGGGGGGAGGAGGGGAGGAGGGGGGAGATAATAAATAAATAAATATTCGGTCTCGCTCGTCTCGAGACCGTGCAGGTGCGCCGGCCGCCGTGAGTCACCAGGTGGGGAGATCTGAGGTGGGGTGGGGGGTAGGTGGGTGGGGGTGGGTGGGGGTAGGTGGGGGAGGGTGGGGGTAATGGGGGAGGGTGGGGGTAGGTGGGGGAGGGTGGGGGTAGGTGGGGGTAGGTGGGGGAAGGTGGGAGGGTGGGGGTGAGTGGGTGGGGGTGGGTGTGAGAGGGTGGGTGTAGGTGGGGGAAGGTGGGGGTGGGAGGGTGGGGGGCGAGTGGGTGGGGGATGGGTGTGGGGTGGGTGGGGGTGGGTGGGGGGCTGAGGGGAGGGGCTGCTGTGAGGGTGATTAAAACGCTTTCGGGTGTTGAGGAATTGGGCCGATGATTGCCTTTTATTTTCCAAATCCCTGATTCCTACAGCTCCCCCAGCACCCCCCCCCCCCCCCCGCTAACAGCTGTGTTGCCCCGTGGGGGGCTCGGCTTCTGGGAAGGAGTTCCCCCCGCCGCCCCCCCCCCCCTCTCTTCCACCTCCCCTGTCCGGTGCTAATGGAGGCTGTTTGCGGACATCGATCTGTATGGGCAGAGCCCAGGCCCTAATTACTCTCATCCTCTTAGAGGCCTCGGCACGCGAATGCGACCAAACCCCCCCCCCCCCCACCAACAACCAACCCCCCACCACCACCACCAACCCCCACCACCAACCAACCCCACCAACAACCACCACCAACCCACCACCACCAACCCACCTCCACCACCAACCAACCCCCACCACCAACCAAACCCCCACCACCAACCACCACCACCAACCAACCCCCCACCAACAACCACCACCAACCCACCACCACCAACCCACCTCCCCACCCAACCAACCCCCCACCACCAACCAAACCCCCACCACCAACCACCAACCACCAACCCACCACCACCAACCACCACCACCAACCCACCTCCACCACCAACCCACCTCCACCACCAACCAACCCCCACCACCACCAACCCCCACCACCAACCCACCACCACCACCAACCACCACCAACCCACCACCACACCAACCCACCTCACCACCAACCAACCCCCACCACCACCAACCACCACCACCAACCCACCACCACCACCAACCCACCACCACCACCCACCACCACACCAACCCACCTCCACCACCAACCAACCCCCACCACCACCAACCCCCACCACCAACCAACCCCCACCACCAACTAGCCCCCCACCACCAACCAACCACCACCACCAACAACCACCACCACCAACCACCACCACCAACCCACCTCCACCACCAACCAACCCCCACCACCACCAACCCCCACCACCAACCAACCCCCACCACCAACCCACCCCCACCACCAACCAACCACCACCACCAACCACCACCACCAACCCACCACCACCAACCACACCCCACCAGCAACCACCATCACCAACCCCCACCACCAACCAACCCCCACCACCAACCACCACCATCAACCCACCCCCCACCACCAACCAACCCCCATCATCAACCAACCACCACACCAACCCCCACCACCACCAACCCCCACCACAACCAACCCCCACCACCAACCACCCCCACCACCAACCACCACCACCAACCCACCACCACCAACCCACCTCCACCACCAACCAACCCCCACCACCACCACCAACCCCCACCACCACCACCAACCACCACCAACCCCACCCCCACCACCACCACCCCCACCACCACCACCACCACCAACCACCACCACCAACCCACCACCAACACCCACCACCACCACCAACCAACCCCCACCACCACCACCAACCACCACCAACCCCCACCACCAACAACCACCAACCAACCCCCACCACCACCACCACCAACCACCACCAACCCCCACCACCAACCACCACCAACCAACCCCCACCACACCAACACCACCACCAACAACCCACCACCACCAACAACCACCACAACAACCCACCACCACCAACCCACCACCACCACCAACCCACCACCACCACCAACCACCACCACCAACCCCCACCACCAACCACCTCCTCATTAAATTTCCGGGCAGAGCACTTCTGTATTGAAACAGCTACGGCGAAGGGGAGGGGGCTGGGTTGGGGGGGGGTCCTCCCTCCCCCAACTCTAACGCAAACGCACTCAGCATCAACAGGCACGGCTCAGCCGCCCACCTATCGCTGACACGCGATGATAATATAGAAAAAAATCACGAGCGTGCGTAGAACTTCTTTCGCACCGTACGTAGCCAAGCGTGCTCATCGGAGGGCATTGGCGGCGCCTTCCACGTGCAGAAAGTGCCTTACACGCGACAGAGACTCGTCAAAAAGCACAGTCGCAAAGCTACGAATATCAATACCGTCACCACGGCTGCTACTAAGCTCAACTAAGTCCCGATCTGTATTCTCGCTGGAGGAATCCGATCAGCTATTAAGCTCTTTTTCACGTTTTGTTTTCAACTGGGACCCCCTCCCCCCCTTCCAGCGTCAGCTGCCCCTGTGCGGCATCATCCTGCCGAGTCGGGGTGGTCTATGGCTGCTGCTGCTGCTGCGGTGGTCTGGCCCGGCCTCTCTCTTTGATGTGCCCGTACGATGTCATCGTTGCACTATTCGTCGGCCGTGCGGCTCTGTGGTGCGTTCGTTCGCGCCGTGCCAAAGTTTTCGTAACGCCTTCAAGCACTACACACGCACTGCCACGGGGAATCGATGACCGGCTCTTGGGTTGCCTTTTTGATCGTTTTTTTAGTTTCTTTTTTTTGTTCTTTTTTTCTGTTTCTTCTTTTTTCGATTTTGTTTCGGTTCTTTTTTCGTTTCTTTTTCTAGTTTTTTTTTTAGGTTTCCTTTGTTTCTTTTTCGTTTCCTTTATTTATTAACTTGTTTCCCCGTTTATTTTTACCGTTTTCTTGTCTCGTTTCTATTTTCGCTGCTTTTTTTTTTACTTCTAGTTTCTTTTTTTCGTGTCTTTTTTCTCAATTTTTTAGTTTTTTTTAGGTTTTTTTCAGGTCTTGTTTTTGTTTTTTTTTTTTCGTTTCCTTTATTTATGTTCCTGTTTTCGTTTCTTTTTTCGTTGCTTTTTTCGTTTCTTTTTTTCGCTTATTTTCGTTTCTCTTCTTTATTCTCATTTCTTTATTAGTTTCATTTATTCCGTTTCTTTTTGTTCGTTGCTTTTTTTCGTTTCTTTCTTTTTTCGTTTCTTTTTTTTGTTTCTTTTCTTTAGCTTCTTTTTTCGTTTCTTTTTTCGTTTCTTTTTTTTTTGTTTTTCTTTGTTTCTTCCGAAAGGCGTTACCATTTGAGAACGCGTTTTTTAAATGTTATTTACTGCCCTAAATATACGCAGGAAGATGGGCGACGTTTCGGGCGATAGCCCTTCTTTGCAGTGCACTGGAAAGAAAATGAGATGAGGTGAAAAATGCCCAGCAACTGGGTGTAAGAGGTGGCCGCGAGGTGGTGGCAACGCACGCACCTCACAGCACCTGGGTTCGATTCCCGACTCGGGAACCTCTCTGTGTGGAGTCTGTAAGTTCTCTCTGTTCTAGTGAGTGGGTGTGAGAGTGAGTGTGTGTGAGAGTGAGTGGGTGTGAGAGTGAGTGTGTGTGTGTGAGAGTGAGTGTGTGTGAGAGTGAGTGTGTGTGAGAGTGAGTGTGTGTGAGAGTGAGTGTGTGTGAGAGTGAGTGTGTGTGAGAGTGAGTGGGGTGTGTGAGTGAGTGTGTGTGAGAGTGAGTGTGAGTGAGTGGGTGTGAGTGAGTGGGTGTGAGAGTGAGTGGGTGTGAGAGTGAGTGGGTGTGAGAGTGAGTGGGTGTGAGAGTGAGTGTGTGTGAGACGTGAGTGTGTGTGAGAGTGAGTGTGTGTGAGAGTGAGTGGGTGTGTGAGAGTGAGTGGGTGTGTGAGAGTGAGTGGGTGTGTGAGAGTGAGTGTGTGTGAGAGTGAGTGTGTGTGAGAGTGAATGGGTGTGAGAGTGAGTGGGTGTGAGAGTGAGTGGGTGTGAGAGTGAGTGGGTGTGAGAGTGAGTGTGTGTGTGAGAGTGAGTGTGTGTGAGAGTGAGTGTGTGTGAGAGTGAGTGTGTGTGAGAGTGAATGGGTGTGAGAGTGAGTGTGTGTGAGAGTGAGTGTGTGTGAGAGTGAGTGTGTGTGAGAGTGAGTGTGTGTGAGAGTGAGTGTGTGTGAGAGTGAGTGTGTGTGAGAGTGAGTGTGTGTGAGAGTGAGTGTGTGTGAGAGTGAGTGTGTGTGAGAGTGAGTGTGTGTGAGAGTGAGTGTGTGTGAGAGTGAGTGTGTGTGAGAGTGAGTGTGTGTGAGAGTGAGTGTGTGTGAGAGTGAGTGTGTGTGAGAGTGAGTGTGTGTGAGAGTGAGTGGCTGTGAGAGTGAGTGGCTGTGAGAGTGAGTGTGAGAGTGAGTGTGTGTGAGAGTGAGTGTGTGTGAGAGTGAGTGTGTGTGAGAGTGAGTGTGTGTGAGAGTGAGTGTGTGTGAGAGTGAGTGGGGTGTGTGAGTGGGTGTGTGAGAGTGAGTGTGAGAGTGAGTGGGTGTGAGAGTGAGTGGGTGTGAGAGTGAGTGTGAGTGAGTGGGTGTGAGAGTGAGTGGGTGTGAGAGTGAGTGTGTGTGAGAGTGAGTGTGTGTGAGAGTGAGTGTGTGTGAGAGTGAGTGGGTGTGTGAGAGTGAGTGTGTGTGAGAGTGAGTGTGTGTGAGAGTGAATGGGTGTGAGAGTGAGTGGGTGTGAGAGTGAGTGGGTGTGAGAGTGAGTGGGTGTGAGAGTGAGTGTGTGTGTGAGAGTGAGTGTGTGTGAGAGTGAGTGTGTGTGAGAGTGAGTGTGTGTGAGAGTGAGTGTGTGTGTGAGAGTGAATGGGTGTGAGGAGTGAGTGTGTGTGAGAGTGAGTGTGTGTGAGAGTGAGTGTGTGTGAGAGTGAGTGTGTGTGAGAGTGAGTGTGTGTGAGAGTGAGTGTGTGTGAGAGTGAGTGTGTGTGAGAGTGAGTGTGTGTGAGAGTGAGTGTGTGTGAGAGTGAGTGTGTGTGAGAGTGAGTGTGTGTGAGAGTGAGTGTGTGTGAGAGTGAGTGGGTGTGAGAGTGTAGTTTGTGTGTTATCTCCCCTGTAATGGCAGAGATTAAGGACACCCTTAAAGCTTCCTTGAAGACCTTTGGATTCGACCTGAAAAGCTGGGAATCCCTAGCACAGGACCGACCTGCCTGGAGAAGAAAAGTACAGGACGGTGCAGTCCTCTGTGAGAGTAGGAGAAGCTCCTGTGCCATCTTGAAGAGGCAGCAGCGCAAATCTACCAAGGAAGGGCGTGTGGCTGCACCTCAGAGCTCTACATCCTCCCTGACGTGTCCGGTGGGCCACAGAGAATTCCGGGCTCGGATTGGCCTCTTCAGCCATCTGCGCACTCATCAAAACCAACAAATGACAAACGTGCCATGGTCATCATCAACTTTGATGGACCAACAAGAAGAAGAAGGATGGCAGAGATTTATAAACATAAATCTCTGCATTGATACTGGTAGGAACCACCTGGTTCCACCAGCCCACAGGGGATTATTGTGTCCGTCCGTCCGTCGTGCATCCAAAATGCGAGGGGCTGGGTGAAGAGGGGGGGGGTGGGGAGGGGCTGGGTGGGGAAGGTGGGGAGGGGCTGGGTGGGGAGGGAGGGAGGGGCTGGGTGAGGAGGGGAGGGTGTGGAGAGGCTGGGTGGGGAGGGTGGGGCTGAGTGGGGAGGGTGGGGAGGGGCTGGGTGGGGAGGGTGGAGCTGGGTGGGGGGTGGGAGGGGTGGGGCTGGGAGGGGAGGGGCTGGTCACCCCGTGGTGCCCTTATAAAACTCAACGTTTAACCTACGCACGCCGGCTTGTGCCCGCCCTCACAGTCGGCCATATTTTGCGGAATACACCACGCCGCGTTGACCATGGCCATTGACCGAGCAACCCCAACGTTCCTACCAGCTCCCTCCGCAGGAATGTGTTTTATATGAAGACAAGTCCAGATATTGTGGCCAAGGTTTAGCAAATTGTTGTTTTTATTTACATAGCATAGAAATAGTTTTCATAGCAATATATTGGGGGGGGGGGCATTTTTGAGCATATTTGAATATTGATGGGGATATATATTATAATTACGGCCTTGGATCGATCTCTCAGCTGACGCCTGCTGCTGTATATTTGGGGTTTGCATGTCTCTCTCTTTCCCCGTGGTCGCGTGGAGTTTTATCCGGGCCCTCTAAGTTTCCCCACTCCACATTCAGAATCAACATCACGAGTTTCGGGCATTTGGCTGAGAGAATTAACCAGATGATGAGCCACTTCGATGGGCTGTCGCTCCTGAAAAGGAGCTGTGGAGCTCAGTGGGCCTCGCCTGGTGAAATAAAGTTTAAAAAAATTAACCCGTAAAAACAAAGTTTTTCACTATAAATCCTTTATATGCGTGGCGGCTAGAGTCCTCTCGTCCTCTGGCTTGAGATGGCTGCCACCTATGGGTCAGATGATTGCCTGCCACCATTATGCAATTGGTAATTAAATGGATTTTTTTTTTCCTAAAAAGTGTAAAGTTATGGAAAAAAATTTTCACGAAAATTAATTGTCACGCACAACGAGTCTGTGTGCAAAATGTCAGCTCGATTGGATCACGGGAAGTGGGTTAAAAAACGACCGAAAGATTTGCACGGTCGTAAGCGCGCAAGCAAGCAAGCAAGCGAACTTAATATAAAGGATTTAAGACGGGTTTCGTTTTAGATGATCATCATCTTCATGGTTCTTCCGGTAAAGTCACGTAGAAGGGAAGTAATAAAATAATAAAAATAAAACATAATAAAATAATTCTCACGACGTTTCGGCCACAACGCAAGCAGCCGTCCTCAGGTGATGACCAGGTCTGTCGAGGCGACAGCGTCTGATGATCATCATGTTGGAGTTCTCTGGCCTTTAGGCTGGTGAGACGAGGCCGTACAGATGTCTGTCTCTGTGTAGGCCCATCAATGTCAGGGTCAATGCATTAAACTGTATATGGTCACGCGCGGTTAATGCAGACTCGATGCCTTTGCGAAAGGCATCGATTTGGCGTTTGAACATTTTAACGCCTCCTGCTAACATTGGCAGAGAAGGGGTAAAACCTCGACCTGATAATCATCGTGAATTTCGATTAAAAGCTTTCGTGACTGCAGGGATTCATCTTCTTGGTTCTTTCGGTAAAGTCACGTAGAATGGAAATAATAAAATAATAAAAATAAAACATGATAAAATAATTCTCACGACGTTTCGGCCACAACGCAAGCAGCCGTCCTCAGGTGGAGAACAGGTCTGTCGAGGAGACTCTGTCTCTGGCCGAAACGTCGTGAGAATTATTTTATTATGTTTTATTTTTATTATTTTATTATTTCCATTCTACGTGACTTTACCGAAAGAACCAAGAACATCGTCAATTTGTTTCATTTCCTGAATCGGATTGTTTCTCGAAATCGCAAATGTAGACACCGAATTGGATCGATGAGAAAAAGTGTGGGGGGGGGGGGGAAGGGTGCGGTGGTCACGTGGCCATTGTGACGTCACGTGATCCCCCCCACCCCCCCCACCCCCACCCCCAGGTGTGCACGCGCCTCGGGTGAGTCACCGCGAACCCCCGCGGGGGGCGCGTGCCGCTAATTAATTAGCGCGCGGGTCTGGCGACCAATTACAGAGCTCACGTGACCGCAACCACTCATCCCCCTCATCCCTCGTGCCTCACTCACACCTGGGACCCCACCTCCCCCCCCCCCCCACCAAACACAGACAAAGAATCCCCCGTGTAGGTTGGAGCGGGACTAATCGATGGAGGCCGTCACGACACACACGCGATGGTGGACTGCCAGCAAACCACGCCCGTCTCGTTTGAGGCCGAGTCGACCTAGGGGAGGCCCAGGACCAGTGCAGATAATCGTCACCGGTGTTGGTGGCGGGATCGTAGCGCAGCCCGCTAACCCCCC
This sequence comes from Lampetra fluviatilis, assembly GCF_964198595.1. Classification (NCBI taxonomy): domain Eukaryota; kingdom Metazoa; phylum Chordata; class Hyperoartia; order Petromyzontiformes; family Petromyzontidae; genus Lampetra; species Lampetra fluviatilis. The sequence continues at coordinate 4,154,687 of NC_136297.1, forward strand.
CCCCCCCACACACACAGACACAACGGCAAAGATCACCCGTATAGCCTTACACGAACTGTTGGGGCAAGTGCTGTTAGCGAGTCGGCAACCCCTCGACGGAGCGCGAGAAGGTGGAGCCGGCCGACCTACAGGAAGAGGGATACTACTGCACGTGGAGTAGCTACTACACGTGTAGTAGTAGTAGTAGCTACACGTGTAGTAGTAGTAGCTACTACACGTGTAGTAGCTACTACACGTGTAGTAGTAGTAGCTACTACACGTGGAGTAGTAGTAGCTACTACTACACGTGGAGTAGTAGTAGCTACTACTACTCCACGTGTAGTAGCTACTACTACACGTGTAGTAGTAGCTACTACTACTCCACGTGTAGTAGCTACTACTACACGTGTAGTAGTAGCTACTACTACACGTGTAGTAGTAGTAGCTACTACACGTGTAGTAGCTACTACACGTGTAGTAGTAGTAGCTACTACACGTGGAGTAGTAGTAGCTACTACTACACGTGTAGTAGTAGTAGCTACTACTACTCCACGTGTAGCTACTACTACTACTACACGTGTAGTAGCTACTACTACACGTGTAGTAGTAGCTACGTGTAGTAGTAGCTACTACTACTACACGTGTAGTAGCTACTACTACACGTGTAGTAGTAGCTACTACTCCACGTGTAGTAGAAGCTGCTACACGTGTAGTAGCTACTACTACACGTGTAGTAGCTACTACTACACGTGTAGTAGTAGCTACTACACGTGTAGTAGTAGCTACTACTACACGTGTAGTAGTAGCTACTACTACACGTGTAGTGGGAGTCGAATGACGTCACGCACCTAGGGTGGAGGGGGGGGGGTCAGACATTTGTGACGATGTGTGACGAGATGGGGGGGGGGGTTGAGAAATGTGACGTCACATCAAAATGCGCAATTTTAAATCAATATAGACAACACGTTCTACTTAATTAATTAGACTTTTTGATAAATGTGTGCTCCTACAACAGCAGAGTGCAGCGCCACATTAAATAGGCACTACAATGACAATAGTTTAAAGCGATTTGAGGCATGTTTTATGTTTTTGGTGGAGGGGGGGGGGGGCAGAGCTTTGTGACGTCATATTTTAGGGGGGAGGGGGTCTGACTTTTTGTGACGCCGGGGGGGGGGTAAGAAAATCGTCCAAAATCGCGTGACGTCATTTATGGACGGCCCCTTTGGGGCAAGGGCTGTGCGCGAGCACCCATTAGGAGGTGGGTGGCAAGCTCCAAGCCCGGCCGCCTTTGTCTCCCCTGGTGGCGATATTTACACCGCCTGTTACTCATTTGAGGCTGAGTCGACCGAGGGGAGGCCTCGGACATGTTCAGATATTCGCCACAGTGATTGGTCGTGAGCGGGAATCCAACTCGGTTCTTTTGTCGGGTTCGCAGAGGAATGCGCTCACCTCTGGCCCATCCATGGGCGGCACTGAAGGTGAGACTCGCTCACAGCACTTGCCCCCCGACA
>NC_136297.1:4156376-4198876 GCF_964198595.1 Lampetra fluviatilis
ACCAGGCGAGGTAGTTAACATATCCTAGCCACCAGGAGGTCGTGGGTTCGGTCCAGACCCTGACGCCTGCTGCTGTATATTTGGAGTTTGCGTGTCTCTCTCTCTCATCATCATTAACACGGTGGCTAGGAGATGTTAACTACCTCGCCTGGTCTACAGGAGGTCGTGGGTTCGATCTCTACGCTGACGCCTGCTGCTGTATATTTGGAGTTTGCGTGCGTGAATTTTTTCCAGGTCCTTCCGTTTCCCCCCCTCTACGTTTAGAATCACCATCACGCCTTTAGAGTATTTGCCTGATATTAAATAATGTCCACGTGATGATGATGATGATTGTAAGCCACTTCGTAGAGCGATCATTTGTGACGGTCAGGTCGCTTCTGAAAAAAAAATCGAATATCTCAGTGGGGCCTTACGTGGTAAAATAAAAAAAAGTTTCGTTTTATTTGTATATCTTTGTTAAGTGATTTGTTTCCAATACTTTGCACTCATATCGTGTTTTTTTGTGTTGTTTGTTGGTGGAACGTTATGAAACCCATGCCAATACTGGGCATCTGTGTAACGGAGCCTTTTTGCTCATCGTATTCCTCCAGTAATCTCCACATCTCCACATATATATAAAAGTGCAAAGTTGTGAATGTGTGTGTCTGTTCAAAATGTTTAGCGTACTTCCCGACATGCAACAAACTTGAAATTTGCCATGTGGGTACTTTCCAGACTGTACACCATGCACAAATTATAAAAATACACTTTGGCATTTTTTTTTGGGGGGGGGGGGTACAATAATGCATATATTTTTTGCACGGCAAGTGAGCTGTGACGTCAAATCTGTCACGTGACCCGCGCACGTGGAAGCGTAACGCGTTGTAGTGTAGCGGGTAGCGCCACGCTGCGCTACGAACCTGGCGACCCGAGTTCGATTCCCGCTCACGGCCACCACCGGTGACGATGATTTCAACCGGTCCCGGGCCTCCCCTAGGTCGACTCAGCCTCAAACGAATAACTGGTGTGGTGTGTGAACATCGCCACTGGAGAGACAAAGGCGGCCGGGCGTGATGAATCCAAGTCCCGGGCGAAACCGGTTAGTCAATCTCGTAAATAACACTGGTCAACACACTTTTTCTGGCACAAGGTATTCCAACGGTTTTAAGGTAAATTTGGGGTGCTGATTCCAAATCTGGCATCGGTTTTTGTCCGTCACATCAGGTTTTTGAGATATAAAATGTTGCATTTTCAATCAAAACTGCAGAAGAAAAATATTAAATAAATGTGGATATCTACATAAAATGATATTATAAACACACTATGCAAAAAATACAGCACCATATTTTAACGCTAAAGCAGTCACTGACTCGCAACAACTTGCAATCATAAGTGACAGAGTTAATTTCGGGTAAAATCAATGAAAATGGGGTATGCCGATAGCATAAAAATGAGATGTGATGGAGCAAATCTGAGATCAGATTTGGAATCAGCACCCTGAAATTAGTCTAGAACAGCTGCAAAAGTCCAGGCCAGAATTTTATTTTTGTTGACCAGTGTAATAATACAAATTCCGATTTCTGCATTTGAGATAATCGCAACCCGTAGTTTCAACTGCTACATTGTTTTTGTAGCTTTATTTTGGTGATTTCGAAAACGTTTTGGTTTAGCCATGTTAGTTTGGCGTAGTGCAGAATTAGCCTGGTAACTTTAATCTAAATTGTCTTACGGTTTGTTATTGTTTGACTTATACCCTTAGTTCTTTCGGTAAAGTCTCGTATATAAGGTCGTACCTCTTGGGACTTCTCTCCACTTGATACAGATTTTTTGCTGTGACAGTTTCACCTGAAGACGGAAGCTTGTGTTGCCTCCGAAACGTCGTGATTTCATTGTTTTTATTTTTTATTAATTTTAATTTCATTTTTTTACCTACGTGACTTTACCGAAAGAACTAACAGTATGAATCCTTGCAGTCATGAAAGCTTCAAATCTAGAATTGTTTGACTTGCATCCCACTGGGAATTTTTTTTTTGCACACATCGTTGAAATGCGGTGGGTTGCTTTTTCTGCAAGACTTTTGCTGTTTTTTCCAGGATTTTTCTGTTTGCACGTAGTCACTTTAAGATGTTTTCTTGTTCACGTTTTTGTTTTGTTGCGGTTGCACCCGAGTGAAGCGCCACATGGCTCACAGGGTCATATACCTAATCAATGACACTGAAACCGGCGAACTGTGGCTCAGCAAGTCCAACAAAGCTACTCCGGGCTAAATCAACACACACGTTGTGTTGATTCCCCGAGAGATGCTTCATTATATTTGGAGAAATCCGATGAGCAGTGGAGCTCTTCATTTCTATCACAGATGCCCAGTCGTAATTCACAGTTGCTATGAACATATTCACATATTCGCATCTCTTGCGCCGACTGCCCACGTAGGCTACACGGAGACACCTTAATCTTTGTATATTGACATGTATGTGTGCATGCATGTCATCCCCCCCCAAATCCCTTGTATGGAGCGGTGGCGATCCGGGCTTCGATTCCCGCTCACGGCCACCAACATCCCGGTGCCGATTATTCTGAACCGATCCTGGGCGGGCATCCCCTAGGTCGACTCAGCCTCAAAATGTGTACCTGTTGCGGTGTGCAAGCATCGCCGCCGGGGAGACAAAGGCGGCCGGGCGTGGTGTTGGCCAATCACCCACCCCCCCCCCCCCCCTCGTGTGCCGTGCCAGCCTTAATCGATGCTCGCTAACAGCACTTGCCCCAACAGTCTGTTCGAGGCTACGCGGGGGATCTTTGTCTTTGTAATCCCCCCCCGCCCCCCCGGGGGTCACGTGGGTTGCCGGGCCCCCACCGAGACGGCGCGCGCGCGCGCCCAGATTGTACCGGAACTCACCAATCGCGCGCGACACCCGACACTTCCGGCCCCCTCCCCCCCGCCCCTCTACCCCCCCCCCCTACACCAATTAGCCCCTCCCCTCAACATCACCCATCTCCGTCTCCACCCCCATCTCCCCCGGAGATCTCCACTCACCACCACCACCAACCACCACCAACCACTACCACCACCACCACCAACCACCAACCACTACCACCACCACCAACCACCACCACCAACCACCACCACCAACCACCACCAACCACTACCACCACCACTAACCACCACCAACCACCACCACCACCACCAACCACCACCACCACCACCACCACCAACCACCACCAACCACTACCACCACCACTAACCACCACCAACCACCACCACCACCACCAACCACCACCACCAACAACCACTACCACGACCACCAACCACCACCAACCACCACCACCACCACGAACCACCACCAACCACTACCACCACCACCAACCACCACCACCAACCACCACCACCACCAACCACCACCAACCACTACCACCACCAACCACCACCACCACCACCAACCACCACCAACCACCACCAACCACTACCACCACCAACCACCACCACCAACCACCACCACCACCAACCACCACCAACCACTACCACCACCAACCACCACCACCACCACTAACCACCACCAACCACCACCACCACCACCAACCACCACCACCACCACCAACCACCACCAACCACCACCAACCACTACCACCACCACCACCACCACCAACCACCACCAACCACTACCACCACCACTAACCACCACCAACCACCACCACCACCACCAACCACCACCACCAACAACCACTACCACGACCACCAACCACCACCAACCACCACCACCACCACGAACCACCACCAACCACTACCACCACCACCAACCACCACCACCAACCACCACCACCACCACTAACCACCACCAACCACCACCACCACCAACCACCACCACCACCAACCACCACCACCACCAACCACCAACAACCACTACCACGACCACCAACCACCACCAACCACCACCACCACGAACCACCACCAACCACTACCACCACCACCAACCACCACCACCACCAACCACCACCACCAACCACCACCACCACCACCAACCACCACCAACCACTACCACCACCACCAACCACCACCACCACCAACCACCACCACCAACCACCACCACCACCACCAACCACCACCACCAACCACCACCACCACCACCAACAACCACTACCACCACCACCAACCACCACCACCACCAACCACCACCAACCACCACCACCACCAACCACCACCACCACCAACCACCAACAACCACTACCACCACCACCAACCACCACCAACCACCACCACCACCACCACGAACCACCACCAACCACTACCACCACCACCAACCACCACCACCAACCACCACCAACCACTACCACCACCACCACCAACCACCACCACTACCAACCACCAACAACCACTACCACCACCACCAACCACCACCAACCACCACCACCACCACCACGAACCACCACCAACCACTACCACCACCACCAACCACCACCACCAACCACCACCAACCACTACCACCACCACCACCAACCACCACCACTACCAACCACCAACAACCACTACCACCACCACCACCAACCACCACCAACCACCACCAACCACCACCACCAACCACCACCACCACCAACCACCACCACCAACAACCACTACCACCACCACCAACCACCACCAACCACCACCACCACCAACCACCACCAACCACCACCAACAACCACCACCAACCACTACCACCACCACCAACCACCACCACCAACCACCACCACCACCAACCACCACCAACCACCACCACCACCACCAACCACCACCAACCACCACCAACCACCACCACCACCACCAACCACCACCAACCACTACCACCACCACCACCAACCACCACCAACCACCACCACCACCACCACCAACCACCACCAACCACCACCACCAACCACCACCACCAACCACCACCACCACCAACCACTACCACCACCACCAAAAAACCACCACCACCACCACCAACCACTACCAACCACCACCACCAACCACCACCACCACCAACCACTACCACCACCACCACCAAAAAACCACCACCACCACCACCACCAACCACCACCACCAACCACCACCACCAACCACCACCAACCACTACCACCACCACCACCAACCACCACCAACCACTACAACCACCACCAACCACTACCACCACTACCACCAACCACCACCACCACCACCAACCACCACCACCACCACCAACCACCACCACCACCACCACCAACCACCACCACCACCAACCACCACCACCACCACCAACCACCACCACCAACCACTACCACCACCACCACCAACCACCACCACCAACCACCACCACCACCAACCACCACCACCAACCACCACCACCAACCACCACCACCACCAACCACCACCACCACCAACCACCACCAACCACCACCATCACCACCAACCACCACCACCACCAACCACCACCACCACCAACCACCACCACCACCAACCACCACCACCACCACCAACCACCACCAACCACCACCACCACCAACCACCACCACCACCAACCACCACCACCAACCACCACCAACCACCAGCAACCACCACCACCACCACCAACCACCAACCACCACCAACCACCACCACCAACCACCACCAACCACCACCACCAACCACCACCACCAACCACTACCACCACCACCACCACCAACCACCACCACCAACCACTACCACCACCACCAACCACTACCACCACCACCACCAACCACCACCAACCACCACCACCACCACCACCAACCACCACCAACCACCACCACCAACCACTACCACCACCAACCACTACCAACCACTACCACCAACCACCACCACCACCAACCACTACCACCACCACTACCAACCACCACCAACCACCACCACCAACCACCACCAACCACCACCACCACCAACCACTACCACCACCACCAACCACCACCAACCACCACCACCAACCACCACCACCACCAACCACCACCAACCACCACCACCACCAACCACCACCAACCACCACCACCAACCACCACCAACCACCACCACCACCAACCACCACCACCACCACCAACCACCACCAACCACCACCACCACCAACCACTACCACCACCACCACCAACCACCACCAACCACCACCACCAACCACTACCACCACCAACCACCACCACCAACCACCACCACCACCAACCACCACCACCACCACCAACCACCACCACCAACCACTACCACCAACCACCACCACCAACCACTACCACCACCACCACCAACCACCACCAACCATCACCACCACCAACCACCACCAACCACCACCACCAACCACCACCAACCATCACCAACCACCACCACCAACCACCACCACCAACCCCTCACCCTCTCACCACCACCACCACCAACCACTACCACCAACCCCTCACCCTCTCACCACCACCACCACCAACCACCACCACCAACCCCTCACCCTCTCACCACCACCACCACCACCAACCACCACCACCAACCCCTCACCCTCTCACCACCACCACCACCACCACTCAGTACCATTAATTCCTCACCACCACCACCAACTCGACCGCAATCAAACAATTATCGTCGCCACCACCACTCCCCAACAACCGCGGCTCACCACGGCGCCTGTGCCAGGCTAGGTGCACTGGCAGGAGGTCACGGGGCAGACCCAGGTGCCGTGGGTTGACTGACTGAGATGACTCACAGATGCCCCCCACTGTGCCAACTGCCCTGCGTTTTAGCCGCCCTAGGCGCTCAGCTCGTTGTTGTGAGCGTCGCTCCTCCGCCCTCCGTTGTTGTTGGAGGGCGACTGCCTCCAACTGCCCAGTAGCGTCCTTCACGAGCCTCCTCCTCCTCCACAGAGGCCGATCTTGACACCGCTGGTACCGCTAATCGGCAAGTCCACTCAGCTCCACATCCTCCTGTACCACATCAGCTCCACGTCCTCCTGTACCACATCAGCTCCACATCCTCCTGTACCACATCAGCCCCACGTCCTCCTGTACCACATCAGCCCCACGTCCTCCTGTACCACATCAGCTCCACATCCTCCTGTACCACATCAGCTCCACGTCCTCATGTACCACATCAGCTCCACATCCTCATGTACCACATCAGCCCCACGTCCTCCTGTACCACATCAGCTCCACGTCCTCCTGTACCACATCAGCTCCACATCCTCCTGTACCGCATCAGCTCCACGTCCTCCTGTACCACATCAGCCCACGTCCTCCTGTACCACATCAGCTCCACGTCCTCATGTACCACATCAGCTCCACGTCCTCCTGTACCACATCAGCTCCACGTCCTCATGTACCACATCAGCCACACGTCCTCCTGTACCACATCAGCTCCACGTCTTCCTGTACCACATCAGCTCCACGTCCTCCTGTACCACATCAGCCCCACGTCCTCCTGTACCACATCAGATCCACGTCCTCCTGTACCACATCAGCTCCACATCCTCCTGTACCACATCAGCTCCACGTCCTCCTGTACCACATCAGCCCCACGTCCTCCTGTACCACATCAGCCACACGTCCTCCTGTACCACATCAGCCCCACGTCCTCCTGTACCACATCAGCTCCACGTCCTCATGTACCACATCAGCCCCACGTCCTCCTGTACCACATCAGCTCCACGTCCTCATGTACCACATCAGCTCCACGTCCTCCTGCACCGCATCAGCTCCACGTCCTCATGTACCACATCAGCCCCACGTCCTCCTGTACCACATCAGCTCCACATCCTCCTGCACCGCATCAGCTCCACGTCCTCATGTACCACATCAGCCCCACGTCCTCCTGTACCACATCAGCTCCACGTCCTCCTGCACCGCATCAGCTCCACGTCCTCATGTACCACATCAGCTCCACGTCCTCATGTACCACATCAGCTCCACATCCTCCTGTACCGCATCAGCTCCACGTCCTCCTGTACCACATCAGCTCCACATCCTCCTGTACCGCATCAGCTCCACGTCCTCCTGCACCGCATCAGCTCCACGTCCTCATGTACCACATCAGCTCCACGTCCTCATGTACCACATCAGCTCCACGTCCTCCTGTACCACATCAGCTCCACGTCCTCATGTACCACATCAGCCACACGTCCTCCTGTACCACATCAGCTCCACGTCTTCCTGTACCACATCAGCTCCACATCCTCCTGTACCACATCAGCTCCACGTCCTCCTGTACCACATCAGCTCCACATCCTCCTGTACCACATCAGCTCCACATCCTCCTGTACCACATCAGCCCACGTCCTCCTGTACCGCATCAGCTCCACGTCCTCCTGCACCACATCAGCTCCACGTCCTCCTGTACCACATCAGCTCCACGTCCTCCTGTACCACATCAGCTCCACATCCTCCTGTACCACATCAGCTCCACGTCCTCCTGTACCGCATCAGCTCCACATCCTCCTGTACCACATCAGCTCCACATCCTCCTGTACCACATCAGCCCACGTCCTCATGTACCACATCAGCTCCACGTCCTCCTGTACCACATCAGCCCACGTCCTCCTGTACCGCATCAGCTCCACGTCCTCCTGCACCGCATCAGCTCCACATCCTCCTGTACCGCATCAGCTCCACATCCTCCTGTACCACATCAGCTCCACGTCCTCCTGTACCGCATCAGCTCCACATCCTCATGTACCACATCAGCTCCACGTCCTCCTGTACCACAGCAGCTCCACGTCCTCCTGTACCACAGCAGCTCCACGTCCTCCTGTACCACATCAGCTCCACGTCCTCCTGTACCGCATCAGCTCCACGTCCTCCTGTACCACATCAGCTCCACGTCCTCCTGTACCACATCAGCCCCACGTCCTCCTGTACCACATCAGCTCCACGTCCTCCTGCACAGCATCAGCTCCACGTCCTCCTGTACCACAGCAGCTCCACGTCTTCCTGTACCACATTAGCTCCATCTCTTCTCCAGCCCGTGCCGCGCCCGCTCGATCCGGCCGAACGGGAGCCAAACATCATCACCACCATGAACTTCACGCTACCACCATCATCGCAAACGAAACTATTTTTTGTTTTATTTTAACCAGATAAGGCCCAATGAACGACGTGGCTCTCTTTTGTCAGAAGCACAGCCAAGTAGCTTATCACGTGGACATTTATAGCAGCTCCAAATATACAGCAGCAGGCGTCAGCGTCGGGTTCGAACCCACGACCTCTTGTAGACCAGGCGAGGTAGTTAACATTTCATAGCCACCGTGATGATGATGATGATGAGAGAGAGACACAGCAAACTCCAAATATACAGCAACAGGCGTCAGGGTCGGGATCGAACCCACGACCTCCTGTATACCAGGCGAGGTAGTTAACATCTCCTAGCCACCGTAGCGCATTAATTGCTAAAAGAAATTCTAACTGGAATCGGTTACCGGTTTCTGACTTCTCTGAACCGGATTCTAACCAAACGCAAATCGTCAAGACGGGTTGCGCAACTCCCACCCGTGGCTTCATCCCGCGAGGGGGTTATCGATCCATCGATGAATCCCGATGAATGACAAACTATATAAATGAATCTGATTAGATCAACCGATTCATCGGATAACGGTTAATCCGAATATCGATGTCGATTAATCCTATTATCGAGCAATAAAATAATCCGATTATCGATTACTCCGGTTATCGATTCTTCAGCTCATGAGACACGGTATCGACTCTCGCGTGTTAGAAGGCTGCGTACTCTCAGCAGCCGTGGTCGATCCGCTGCTGGGTGAAGACTCTCTGCTTCCCAAGCGCCCTTGTCCACCTCTTCACGACCCTTGCGATGCTGCGATAGTCCACCCAGCACACGAGCCGATGCAGTGCACGAATCTCACGCGCCACGGTGGCTAGGAGATGTTGACTACCTCGCCTGGTGTGCAGGAAGTCGTGGGTTCGATCCCGACCCTGACGCCTGCTGCTGTATATTTGGAGTTTGCGTGTCTCTCTCATCATCATCACGGTGGCTAGGAGATGTTGACTACCTCGCCTGGTGTGCAGGAAGTCGTGGGTTCGATCCCGACCCTGACGCCTGCTGCTGTATATTTGGAGTTTGCGTGTCTCTCTCTCTCATCATCATCACGGTGGCTAGGAGATGTTAACTAGCTCGCCTGGTGTACAGGAGGTCGTGGGTTCGATCCCGACTGTGACGCCTGCTGCTGTATATTTGGAGTTTGCGTGTCTCTCTCTCTCTCTCATCATCATCACGGTGGCTAGGAGATGTTAACTACCTCGCCTGGTATACAGAAGGTTGTGGGTTCGATCCCGATCCTGACGTCTTCTGCTCTATATTTGGAGTTTGCGTGTCTCTCTCATCATCATCACGGTGGCTAGGAGATGTTAACTCCCTCGCCTGGCCTACAGGAGGTCGTGGGTTCGATCCGACCCTGACGCCTGCTGCTGTATATTTGGAGTTTGCGTGTCTCTCTCTCTCTCTCATCATCATCACGGTGGCTAGGAGATGTTAACTACCTCGCCTGGTATACAGAAGGTTGTGGGTTCGATCCCGATCCTGACGTCTTCTGCTGTATATTTGGAGTTTGCGTGTCTCTCTCTCTCTCTCATCATCATCACGGTGGCTAGGAGATGTTAACTACCTCGCCTGGTGTACAGGAGGTCGTGGGTTCGATCCCAACCCTGACGCCTGCTGCTGTATATTTGGAGTTTGCGTCTCTCTCTCTCCCCCCGTGGTGGCGTGGGATTTTTCTCCGAGTCATCCGGGTTTTCCCTCCACATTTAGAAACAGTGAGTGTTTAGTGCAGTGGTTGCGAGATGCCCTTTCTGGGGGGAGTACGATACGTGGACGGATTTTTTTCGAAGGTGAATCATCGAAACGCAAATTCAGCGCGGGGCACGTGAGGTCACAACTTGCTTTGTTGCACCGAACCCTCCGTATTTCATCGTGATTTGAAGCTTTCGTGACTGCAGGAATCCTTACTCTTTGGTTCTTTCGGTAAAGTCGCGTAGGGTATAAAATAAAATCAATCACAATGTATTTTATTTAATAAAATCAATCACAATTGATTTTATTTTACACCTACGTATTTGCTCACATTACAAACAAAAATATTAACCCGTAAAAACAAAATTTTTCACTATAAATCCTTTATATGCGTGGCGGCTAGAGTCCTCTCGTCCTCTGGCTTGAGATGGCTGCCACCTATGGGTCAGATGATTGCCTGCCACCATTAAGCAATTGGTAATTAAATCGAATTTATTTTTCCCTAAAAGTGTAAAATTTTTGAAAAAAAATTTTCACGAAAATAAATTGTCACGCACAACGAGTCTGTGTGCAAAATGTCAGCTCGATTGGATCACGGGAAGTGGGTTAAAAAACGACCGACAGATTTGCACGGTCGTAAGCACGCAAGCAAGCGCGCAAGTGAACTTAATATAAAGGATTTAAAAATTACGATAGAGAATCGAAGGGGTGCAAGGCTGCAGTAAAGGTTCAGAACCACTGATATGGAATCATTGGTCTGCTTGGAATTCGCACTCGATAAGCCGCTGAGTCGGGCGATCATTCGCGATGTCGAGGTCGCCTCTCAACAAACATTTTCTCGCAGTCGTCCGCGGTTTTCCCCTCCACGCTTTAATTTGTTTTTACGATCAGTGGAAGCAAGAAGGTGCTCGGTGTATTCGGCACTTTGCTTCGTTCATCATTTCGTAATTTTTTTTAATTTTTAAAACTTGGCTTTATGTAACCCCCCCCCCCCCCTCCTCTAGCTCACTCTCTCACTCTCTCGCTCGCTCTCTCGCTCTCTCACTCTCTCACTCTCTCTCTCTCGCTTTCGAGACGCGCGTTTGGATTTTTTGGGCCGCAAAACAAATTTCCACTCGATGGGCCACTTTGTTGAGCCATCATTTGTGGCCGGGTCGCTTCTGAAAATAAGTAATATTGTTTTCCTTTTTTTAAACACGCTTTTATGAAATGTCCTCGTAATGGCAGAACTCCACGACTCCAGGAAGTGGCCCTGAATCTTGCCATGACTTAAGGGGGCAGTGGCCAATTACAGCCAACGTCAGTTTACCATGGACAATTAGACCCAAGCCGAAACATAACTTTTAAAAAATAATGTTTTAAAATATATATATATATATATGATAGAATATAGTATTGTCATCAGTATGACACAAGTATACCAAGTTTGCAGTCGATACCACATTGGGAAGTGGGTTAAAATTGAGTTTCAAGATTTGAGGATACGACAACGACAACAACAACAGACAGAGTGAGTGGTGGCTGGTGGTGGTGGCGTTAGTGTCATCACGACTCTCTCCACGACCCACCAACCTTTCTTCACCTTCCAACAAGCGTCCCGCCCTGTCCCAAAGGGGCGAAAGCGCGCTCGGGTTTTCCGTAAGGAGGAGGGAGGAGGAGGAGGAGGTGGAGGTTTATTCGCCTTTTGTGGGACTCATCAGCGCGTTCGCCCCTTTTGCCAACTCGGCGCAACACGGCGGGGATCACAGCCTGACCCCACCCCTCCCTCCCCTCCCTCTCCCCCTCCCCTCCCTCCCCTCCCCTCCCTCCCCCTCCCCTCCCTCCCCATCTCCCCTCCCTCCCCCCACCCTCCCCCCTCCCTCCCCCCTCCCTCCCCCTCCCCTCCCTCCCCTGACTCCCCCTCTTCCCTCCCTCCCCTCCCTCCCCTCCCTCCCTCCTCTCCCTCCCATCCCTCTCCTCCCTCCCCCTCCCACCCCTCCCTCCCCTCCCTCCCCTCCCTCCCCCTCCCCTCCCTCCCCCTCTCCCTCCCATCCCTCCCCTCCCTCCCCCTCCCACCCCTCCCTCCCCTCCCTCCCCTCCCTCCCCTCCCTCCCCCCTCCCCTCCCTCCCCCTCTCCCCTCCCTCCCCCCTCCCCTCCCTCCCCTGAATCCCCTGACTCCCATTCTTCCCTCCCTGCCCTCCCTCCCCCTCTCCCATCCCTCCCCTCCCTCGCTCCCCTCCCTCCCCTCCCTCGCTCCCCTCCCTCAGCCCACCCAGGTCGCGAGCGCTAATCCGCGGTGACATCAGAGGCGACACGAGGCGCGGATGAGATCCACTGCGCTCTCCACGCGCTCTCCAATGCACACCCCCATCCACACACACACACTCACACACTCACTCACTCACACACACTCACACACTCACTCACACTCACACACACTCACACACACTCACTCACACACTCACTCACTCACACACACTCACTCACTCACACACACTCACTCACACACTCACTCACACACACTCACACACACTCACACACACACTCACTCACACACACTCACTCACACACTCACTCACTCACACACACACTCACTCACTCACACACACTCACTCACACACTCACTCACTCACACTCACACACACTCACTCACACACTCACTCACTCACTCACACACACACTCACTCACACACACTCACTCACACACTCACTCACTCACACTCACACACACTCACACACACACTCACACACTCACTCACTCACACTCACACACACTCACACACACTCACACTCACTCACACACTCACTCACTCACACACACTCACTCACTCACACACACTCACTCACACACTCACTCACTCACACACACTCACACACACACTCACACACTCACTCACACACACACTCACTCACACTCACTCACACACACTTACACACTCACTCACACACTCACTCACTCACACTCACACACACTCACACTCACACACACTCACTCACACACTCACTCACTCACACACACACTCACTCACTCACACACACTCACTCACTCACTCACACTCACACACACTCACTCACACTCACACACACTCACACACACTCACTCACTCACTCACACACACTCACTCACACACTCACTCACTCACTCACACACTCACTCACTCACTCACACACACACTCACTCACTCACACACACTCACTCACACACTCACTCACTCACACTCACACACACTCACTCACACACTCACTCACTCACTCACACACACACTCACTCACTCACACACACTCACTCACACACTCACTCACTCACACTCACACACACTCACACACACACTCACACACTCACTCACTCACACTCACACACACTCACACACACTCACTCACACACTCACTCACTCACACACACTCACTCACTCACACACACTCACTCACACACACACTCACACACACACTCACACACTCACACACTCACTCACACACACACTCACTCACACTCACTCACACACACTTACACACTCACTCACACACTCACTCACTCACACTCACACACACTCACACTCACACACACTCACTCACACACTCACTCACTCACACACACACTCACTCACTCACACACACTCACTCACACTCACACACACTCACACACACTCACTCACACACTCACTCACACACACACTCACTCACTCACACACACTCACTCACACACTCACTCACTCACACACACTCACACACACACTCACACACCCACTCACACACACACTCACTCACACTCACTCACACACACACTCACACAACAACAACAACAACCGCCATTCGCCACTAAGTGGCGGTGACGTCACCACGACGCTTGTGCCAGGCCATGTGCACCTTGAGGCCACGTGAAGTGTCGAACGCCCGCTGGCAGGAGGTCACGGGGCAGACCCAGGTGGTGCCACGGGTCGACTGACTGAGATGGCCGAGATGACTGGCTGATGCACCACCTGTGCCCCCTACTGTGCCAACTTGCTGTGCTTTAGCCACCTGGCGCTTCGCTCGTTGTTGTGAGCGTCGCTCCTCCGCCCTCCGTTGTTGCTGGAGGGGGACTGCCTCCAACTGCCCAGTAGCGTCCTTCACGAGCCTCCTCCACAGAGGCCGATCTTGACACCGCTGGTACCAGTCATCGGCAAGTCCACTCAGTTCCAAGTCCTCCTGTACCACATCACTCCATCTCTTATCTAGCCCGTGCCGCGCCCGTTTATCCCCCTCGATCCGGCCGAACAAAAGCTTTTAGGCATGCGGTGGCTGGGCATGCGGGCTACATCACCCAACCAACGCAACCTTGCCTGCCAGAGGAGCTCACCGATGGGACTTTGCCCAGATCTTTCAAGGATTTGTGAGCTCCTCACACAATCCAGCCTGGTTAAACCCAAGATGGATCGTAGGCAGGCCAGCCTAAATATTTCCAACCGGCAAAGATGCTCCATTAGGGGGGTCCACGTTTCGCAAGCGTAGAGAAGAGAGGGAATGACCGTGGCCGAGAAGACCTGAAGCTTCGTGCGGAGCGACAGACCAGGTAGCTTCCACACAGCGTTACGCAACCGATGAAAATATATTGCCACTCGACTGATTCGGAGTGAGACCTCTGCTGTTAAACTGGAGCCGGTCATAAGCACACTGCCCAGGTATGGGAAACTCTCAACTCTCTCCACTACTGCCCCATCACCGATTGGGAGTTGTGGGGGTGGAGTGTCCGATGGTACAAAATACCCAGGCAGGTGCTTAGTTTTGGTGGGGCTGATGGTAAGGCCCAACCTCTTAGTGACACGCTCCATTCTCAGCAGCAGCGTCTCCAACTCCTCCTCTGAATGAGCAGATATTACCAAATCATCGGCATACATAACGTGGTTGACTAATAGGGAGCCATCCCTTGATCGCACCCGGGCATCGATCAGCCTCCCATTATATCTGAACCAAATGGAAATTCCCTCGGTACAGCTATTGAAGGCTTCACGAACTACGTGGTCAAAATAGATGTTAAATAATGTAAGAGCCAGAGGACATCCCTGTCGCACCCCAAGGTGTACAGGGAAAGGCTCTGACTCCCGGCCACGTAGTTTTACCCGGGCCCGCTCACCGTCATGAAGGTCCTTAATGATCGTGAGCAGAGGGTCAGGGACTCCGAAAGTACGAAGAACAACCCAGAGCCCAGGCCTACTGATGGTATCATCGGCCTTGACCAGGTCAATAAAGCAGAGATGTAGGTCTTGTTGGAATTTCCTACACCTCTGCTGTAGCAGACGGACAGAAAATATGGCATCTGTGCAGGACCGCCCTTTCCTGAAACCGCACACACGTACAAAGACAAAGATAAAGATCCCCCGTATAGCCTTAACAGACTGTAGGGGCAAGTGCTGTTAGCGAGCACCTATGAAGGCCGGAACGGTACACGAGGGGGTGGGTGGCCAGCACCACGCCCGACCGCCTTTGTCTCCCTAGTGGCAATGTTTACACACCTCACCAGGTACTCATTTGAGGCTGAGTCGACCTAGGGGAGGCCCGGGACCGGTTCAGATAATCGTCACTGGTGTTGGCCGTGAGCGGGAATCGAACCCGGGTCGCCAGGTTCATAGCGCAGCGCTAACCGTTGCGCCACCACTCCACTCCACACCAATACCACTACCAACACACACAGACCCAGAGGAGAACGAGACGTCATCTTCTGATTGGTGTGGACCAATCAGTTTCAAAGACAACGCATCATGTTTAATCAGAGCGTGTTTTTTGTTTGCATTCTGACCACAAGTATCGTGGTTTAGCGCAGACGTGATTCCACGTAAAAAGGTTTCACTTTAGGGTTTTAACGTCTCAACAGATCCGTTTTGTTGCCAGAAAAAAGGGGGAAAACCTATTCTCACATTTTGTCGCTGGCAAAGGAGGTCCCATGAGGTCTCTACAGGTAGTCCCCGACTTATCGATATTTCGATCTTACGATGGCGATATCCTTCGATTTAAAGCTTTCGTGACTGCAGGGATTCATCTTCTTGGTTCTTTCGGTAAAGTCACGTAGAATGGAAATAATAAAATAATAAAAGTAAAAATGTGTTTTATTTTTATTATTTTATTATTTCCATTCTACGTGACTTTAAAAATAAAAATATGTTTTATTTTTATTATTTTATTATTTCCATTCTACGTGACTTTAAAAATAAAAATATGTTTTATTTTTATTATTTTATTATTTCCATTCTACGTGACTTTAAAAATAAAAATATGTTTTATTTTTATTATTTTATTATTTCCATTCTACGTGACTTTAAAAATAAAAATATGTTTTATTTTTATTATTTTATTATTTCCATTCTACGTGACTTTAAAAATAAAAATATGTTTTATTTTTATTATTTTATTATTTCCATTTTACGTGACTTTAAAAATAAAAAGATGTTTTATTTTTATTATTTTATTATTTCATTCTACGTGACTTCAAAAATAAAAATATGTTTTATTTTTATTATTTTATTATTTCCATTCTACGTGACTTTACGGAAAGAACCAAGAAGATTGCGATATCGATACGACAAAATTGAAAAATATTTTACATTTCTCGCGGCAGGCAAACGCAGCAGCAGCGCACGAGGTACGACGCTGTACGTTGGGACGCTGCCGGGATGTTCTGTACGCATCTCCCGCCTTGTGTGGTGATGCCTCTCACTGTCACCAGCGCTCGACGGAGTTAAGTTGTCTCGGTGTTCAATGCATGTTCAAAGTTTTTTTTTTTATAGCAGATAAAAATTTTTTGTGAAAAAACTCTCGATGAAATTGCAGTTCATATAGGTAGGCTAAGAATTTACCTTGGTTTATTTTACTTTAAATTTGACTGCAATACAATATTGTAATTAATAAATACACACGGTATATAGTTTATACAGTACGGTACTGTAAATTGCTTTGTTTTGCTAAATTATCACCATTCTTTACGACTCCTGGGTAGGCTAGGCCATTTTCGACTTACGGTATTTTCGACTTACGATGGGGTCGTCGTAACGCATCTCCGTCGTAAGACGAGGACTGCCTGTATTTGTTAATTCAACATCTTGACACCCCTCCTGTTGTATCGCCAGAAAGGGAACAAACAATTCTTACTTTTGCACGATTTTATTATTACGCAATTGTATTGAACTCACTCGGCCTGTTGTTGTATCCTCAAATCTTGTAACTCAATTTTAACTTACTTCCCAATGTGGTATCGACTGCAAACTCGGTATACTTATGTCATACTGATGACAACACTATATGCTAGCATTAAAAATAAAAAAACATATATTTTAAACATTATTTGTTATATGTTATGTTTCGGCTTGGGTCTAATTGTCCACGTTGTGGCAAGCTTCGGGGCCAATTCCTGTAGTTCTTCCATTACTAGTACGGTACATTTCATTAAAGCGTTTTTTTTTTACTTTTTTCAAATATTACTTAATCATACTTTTATACTGGTGTAATGTGAGGATATATCCGGGTTGCTGATGGATCACACCTCGTCACGATGATTGGCTCTGCCGGTCCTGGCCCATAGCCAATGGAGGGAAGCCTAGGGGGCGTGGCCCTGACGTAATGGGAAGGTGACATCTGCAAGTAAAGGATTGGTTCTGCTGGCTTTAGCCACAGCCAATGGGGGGACGAGTCAGGGGCGTGGTCCCGGGAGGTAACGATGGAGTCTAGAAGATTCCATAGAGGTTAACCAGGATTGGTGGAAAGGTACCACGTGACCCGGGTATTAAAAGGGGTGGAGACGGACAACACGTGGTCAGATCTGGAACGAACGGAGGGGAGAGGCCACGCTGGAGCGGGGTCCAGGCTGCCCACGTGGTCCAGGCTGCCCACGTGGTCCAGGCTGCCACGTGGTCCAGGCTGCCCACGTGGTCCAGGCTGCCACGTGGTCCAGGCTGCCACGTGGTCCAGACTGCCACGTGGTCCAGACTGCCACGTGGTCCAGGCTGCCACGTGGTCCAGGCTGCCCACGTGGTCCAGGCTGCCCACGTGGTCCAGGCTGCCACGTGGTCCAGGCTGCCCACGTGGTCCAGGCTGCCCACGTGGTCCAGGCTGCCACGTGGTCCAGGCTGCCCACGTGGTCCAGGCTGCCCACGTGGTCCAGGCTGCCACGTGGCCGCGTGTGTCTCTCTCTCTCTCCCTCTCACGCTGTCTGTCAGCAGCGTGAAGGAGTAAGATGGGAGTGTTGTGAACGAAAGACAAATAAAGACCTGATTCCAGAAGTCGCTTCCACGACCTTTATTGCACTGGCAACAACAAACAAGTAAACCCGTAAAAAACAAAGTTTTTCACGATAAATCCTTTATATGCGTGGCGGCTAGAGTCTTCTCGTCCTCTGGCTTGAGATGGCTGCCACCTATGGGTCAGATTATTGTCTGCCAGTATTAAGCAATTGGTAATTAAATATTGAATTTGTTTTCCCTAAACAGTGTAAAATTTTGGAAAAAAATTTCACAAAAATTAATTGTCACACACAACGAGTCTGTGTGGAAAATGTCAGCTCGATTGGATCACGGGAAGTGGGTTAAAAAACGACCGAAAGATTTGCACGGTCCTAAGCAAGCAAGCACGCACGCAAGCAAGCAAGCACGCAAGCAAGCAAGCACGCAAGCAAGCAAGCACGCAAGCAAGCAAGCACGCAAGCAAGCAAGGGAACTTAATATAAAGGATTTAAAAATGGTATCCCATGATACAGCCGCTCAATCCGAGCTCGAGGTGCTCCGATACGTGGTAGCATTGTACTTGTACCGTTCGTCTGCTGTTGCGTTCTCTGCTCTGACACCGGTGGTGGGACAGGGCCATGAAGAGGGGGAAGCTGTCTGTGGTGTAGGCCAATCCGTGGCAAAGACAATGCCATCTTTTATTATCACCAGAGCCATGTTTGCTTGCATGCTCAGCGCAAGTGCTGTGTGTGTGGTTCAATCAGTTCTGGATGCCTTGCAAAACGGTATCGATTTGGTATTTGAGCATCTTAACACAATTCCTGTTTTAGTGCCAGAAAGGGTGTGGACCCTATTCTTGGTTCTTTTGGTAAAGTCACCTAGAAGGGAAATAATAAAATAATAAAAATAAAACAAAATAAAATAATTCTCACGACGTTTCGGCCGCAACGCAAGCAGCCGTTCTCAGGTGAAGAACAGGTCTGTCGGGAAGACAGCGTCTGAATGAAACACCACCAGGCTTGGAGCGTATATTTAAGCTGGGATGGAGGGGGAAGAGCGCCTTGACAAATAATTTGCATATCAAGAGGAATTTAGCATATTTATGGGAAATGCAGATATGGGATTAGTACTACTTGTGAAATGCGTAGGAGGTGGGCGGGGGGTTTCAAAGTCATATTATGCCCGTGCATTATGCAGGATTAGAATGAAAATAAATCTATTAAATCACGACGTTTCGGAGGCAACACAAGCTACCTTCATCAGGAGCTATTTCGATGTGCCTGAATGAAACACCCCAGGCTTGGAGCGTATATATTTAAGCTGGGTTGGAGGGGGAACCCTATTCTTATTTTTCTCCATTCTCTTTCTGTTCATTTCAACAACAAAAAAAACTCCGTTTCTAACGAAGCTCAACCGCGTCCATGCATCGTCTGTGTCCGCCTGTAACGCGGTGTTGGGTGGGGGGGTGTGGGTGGGGGGGTGGGGGGTGTGAGTGGGGGGGTGCGGGTGGGGGGGGTGTGGGTGTGGGTGGGGGGGTGGGGGTGTGTGAGTGGGAAGGTGTGGGTGGGGGGGTGGGGGGTGTGGGTGGGGGGTGTGAGTGGGGGGGTGTGGGTGGGGGGGTGTGGGTGGGGGGGTGGGGGAGCGGTGGTGCAGCGGTCAGCGCGCTGCGCTACGAACCCGGCGACCCGAGTTCGATTCCCGCTCACGACCAACAGCGGTGACGATTATTATCTGAACCGGTCTTGAGCTTCCCCCTAGGTCGACTCAGCCTTAAATGAGTAACCTTGTGCGATGTGTAAACATCGCCACTGGGGAGACAAAGGCGGCCGGGCGTGGTGCTGGCCACCCACCCCCTCGTGTGCCGTTCCGGCCTTCATAGGTGCTCGCTAACAGCACTTGCCCCTAAAGTCTGTTAAGGCTATACGGGGGATCTTTATCTTTGTGTATTAGTGTGTGTGTATTAGTGTGTGTGTTAGTGTGTGTATTAGGGTGTGTGTATTAGGGTGTGTGTATTAGGGTGTGTGTGTTAGTGTGTGTGTGTTAGTGTGTGTATTAGTCTTGTCGGCCACAGTCATTCCCTCCCTTCTCTACGCTTGCGAAACGTGGACCCCCCTAATGGAGCATCTTCGCCGGTGAGAAACATTTAGGCTGGCATGCCTACGATCCATCCTGGGGTTAACCAGGCTGGATTGTGTGAGGAGCTCACAAATCCTTGAAAGATCTGGGCAAAGTCCTATCGGTGAGCTCCTCCGGCAGGCAAGGCTGCGTTGGCTGGGTCATGTAGCCCGCATGCCCAGCCACCGCATGCCTAAAAGCTTTTGTTCGGCCGGATCGAGGGGGCTAAACGGGCGCGGCACGGGCTAGAGAAGAGATGGAGTGATGTGGTACAGGAGGACGTGGAGCTGAGTGGACTTGCCGATGACTGGTACCAGCGGTGTCAAGATCGGCCTCAGTGGAGGAGGCTCGTGAAGGACGCTACTGGGCAGTTGGAGGCAGTCGCCCTCCAACAACAACGGAGGGCGGAGGAGCGACGCTCACAACAACGAGCGGAGCGCCGGGTGGCTAAAGCACAGCAAGTTGGCACAGTAGGGGGCACAGGTGGTGCATCAGCCAGTCATCTCGGTCATCTCAGTCAGTCGACCCGTGGCACCTGCTGGGTCTGCCACGTGACCTCCTGCCAGCGGGCGTTCGACACTTCACGTGGCCTCAAGGTGCACATGGCCTGGCACAAGCGTCGTGGTGACGTCACCGCCACTTAGTGGCGAATGGCGGTTGTTCTTGTTGTATATTAGTGTGTGTTTATTAGTGTGTGTGTGTTTATTAGTGTGTATTAGTGTGTGTGTGTGTTTATTAGTGTGTGTGTGTTAATTAGTGTGTATTAGTGTGTATTAGTGTGTGAGTGGCGAATGGCGTTGGTGGGGAGGATGGGAGAGAGGAGGATGGGAGGGGTGGGGGAGGGGGGAGGGAGGGGAGGGGGAGGGGGGAGGGAGGGGAGGGGGAGGGGGGTAGGGGGAGGAAAGGGTGGGGGAGGGGGGAGGGAGGGGAGGGGGAGGGGGGAGGGAGGGGAGGGGGAGGGGGTAGGGGGAGGAAAGGGTGGGGGAGGGGGGAGGGAGGGGAGGGGGAGGGGGGAGGGAGGGGAGGGGGAGGGGGGAGGGAGGGGAGGGGGAGGGGTGGGGGAGGGGGGAGGGAGGGGGGAGGGGGTAGGGGGAGGAAGGGGTGGCGGAGGGGAGGGGGAGGGGGGAGGGAGGGGGAGGGGGTAGGGGGAGGAAGGGGTGGGGGAGGGGGGAGGGAGGGGAGGGGGAGGGGGGGAGGGAGGGGAGGGGGAGGGGGGAGGGGGGGAGGGAGGGGAGGGGGAGGGGTGGGGGAGGGGGGAGGGGAGGGGGAGGGGGGAGGGAGGGGGAGGGGGAGGGGGTAGGGGGAGGAAGGGGTGGGGGAGGGAGGGGAGGGGGGAGGGCGAATTTCACGCCCCGTGCCCCATTCACTCGCTCATTAGCGCACTCACGGACTGATGCACTCAGTCACCCTCAATGCACACACACTAATACACACACACGCGAACACACACACACACAACACACACACTAACACACACACTAACACACACACTAATACACACACACGCGAACACACACACACACACAACACACACACTAACACACACACTAACACACACACTAACACACACACACTAACACACACACACACAACACACACACTAACACACACACTAACACACACACTAACACACACACGCGAACACACACACACACAACACACACACTAACACACACACAAACACACACACACACTAACACACACACTAACACACACACTAACACACACACTAACACACACACACACGAACACACACACACACACTAACATACACACACACTAACACACACACTAATACACACACAACACACACACACAACACACACACACGCTAACACACACACACTAACACACACACTAATACACACACACTAACACACACACACACTAACACACACACTAACACACACACTAACACACACACTAACACACACACACACTAACACACACACTAACACACACACTAACACACACACTAACACACACACACACTAACACACACACAACACACACACTAACACACACACACTAACACACACACTAACACACACACACACTAACACACACACACACTAACACACACAACACACACACACAACACACACACAACACACACACACTAACACACACACTAACACACACACACACTAACACACACACTAACACACACAACACACACACACTAACACACACACACATTAACACACAACACATTAACACACAACACACACGTTAATACACACACACACACTAACACACACTAATACACACACACTAACACACACACACTAACACACACACACACACTAACACACTAACACACACACAACACACACACACACGCTAATACACACACACACAACACACACACAACACACACACACTAACACACACACAACACACACACACATTAACACACACACACACTAACACACACAACACACACACACTAACACACACACACACACATTAACACACACAACACACACACTAACACACACACTAACACACACACACACTAACACACACACTACACACACACACACACTAACACACACAACACACACACAACACACACACTAACACACACACTAACACACGCGAACACACACACACTAACACACGCGAACACACACACACGCTAATACACACACATTAACACACACACACACGAACACACAAACTAACACACACACACTAACACACACTAACACACACACACACGAACACACACACACGAACACACACACAACACACACAAACACACTAACACACACACAACACACACGAACACACACACAACACACACACACACGCTAATACACACACACTAACACACACACACATTAACACACACACACATTAACACACACACACATTAACACACACACACACTAACACACACACACTAATACACCCACACAATAATACACACACACTAACACCCACACACTAATACACACACACTAATACACATACCAATAAACGCACACACCAATAAATAAACACGCAATTATAGGGATAACAAAAACAAAGATCCCCCGTGTAGCCTTAACAGAGTGTAGGGGCAAGTGCTGTTAGCGAGCACCTATGAAGGCCGGCACGGCACACGAGGGGGTGGGTGGCCAACACCACGCCCGGCCGCCTTTGTCTCCCCAGTGGCGATGTTTACTACACACCGCACCAGGTACTCATTTGAGGCTGAGTCGACCTAGGGGAGGCCCAGGGACCGGTTCAGATAATCGTCACTGGTGTTGGCCGTGAGCGGGAATCGAACCCGTGTCGCCGGGTTCATAGCGCAGCGTAGCGCTAACCGCGACACCACCGCTCCCCACACAGTCACACTCACACACACTCACGCGTACACATACGCAGACACACACTCACACACGCAGACACACACACAATCACACACGCAGACACACACACGCAGACACTCACACACGCAGACACACACACACAATCACACACGCAGACACACGCAGACACACACACAATCACACACGCAGACACACACACACGCAGACACTCACACACGCAGACACTCACACACGCAGACACACACACACACAATCACACACGCAGACACACACACACACACACAATCACACACGCAGACACACACACACGCAGACACTCACACACGCAGACACTCACACACGCAGACACACACACACACAATCACACACGCAGACACACACACACACAATCACACACGCAGACACACACACACGCAGACACTCACACACGCAGACACTCACACACGCAGACACTCACACACGCAGACACACACACACGCAGACACACACACACGCAGACACACACACACGCAGACACACACACACGCAGACACACACACAGGCAGACACGCACGCACGCGTACACACACGCAGACACACACACTGACGCACACACACTGACACGCGTACACACACGCAGACACACACGCACACATTAGGTGTGCGTGTGTGTGTGTGTGTCTCCGTCTGTGTGCAGCGGTGAGCGCGCCAGACCCAACCCGAATTTCGATTCGCGCTCGCGGCCTCCAAACACCGGTGGCGATTTTTACATGAACCGGTCCTGGGCATCCCCCTAAGTCGACTCGGCCTCAAATGAGTACCTGGCGTGGTGTGTGAGCATCGCCGCTGGGGACACAAAGGCGGCCGGGCGTGGTGCCCCCCCTCGTGTGTCGTTCCGGCCTTCACAAGTGGTGCTGCTCGCTAACAGCACTTGCCCCAGCAGTCTGTTCGAGGCTAGACGGGGATCTTTGTCTATCTCCGTGTCTCTCTCTCTGTGTGTGTCTAAATCCAATGTATCCCCAGACGTGGCTTGAAGCCGACCTCAGAGGGATGTGTGGCGGCAGAGAGACGCGTCGCACTCCTTGGAGACATCGGCGCTTTCCAGGACGGAGAGGAAAGTGGAGACAGATTTGCTGAGACGCGCGGTGCA
This sequence comes from Lampetra fluviatilis, assembly GCF_964198595.1. Classification (NCBI taxonomy): domain Eukaryota; kingdom Metazoa; phylum Chordata; class Hyperoartia; order Petromyzontiformes; family Petromyzontidae; genus Lampetra; species Lampetra fluviatilis. The sequence goes on from NC_136297.1 coordinate 4,181,791, forward strand.
CACCCGCCCATGGATCGGAATGATGATGACGATGATCATGACGATGATGACGATGATGATGATGACGATGATGACGAAGATGACGATCATGACGATGATCATGACGATGATTACGATGATGACGAAGATGACGATCATGACGAAGATGACGATCATGACGATGATGACGATGATCATGACGATGATGACGATGATGACGATGATCATGACGATGATGACGATGATGACGATGATCATGACGATCATGACGATGATGACGATGATCATGACGATGATGACGATGATGACGATGATCATGACGATGATGACGATGATGACGATGATCATGACGATGATGACGATGATGACGAAGATGACGATCATGACGATGATGACGGTGATCATGACGATGATGACGATGATGACGATGATCATGACGATGATGACGATGATGACGATGATCATGACGATGATGACGATGATGACGATGATCATGACGATGATCATGACGATGATGACGATGATCATGACGATGATGACGATGATGACGATGATGACGAAGATGACGAAGATGACGATGATGACGAAGATGACGATGATGACGATGATGACGATGATCATGACGATGATGACGATGATGACGAAGATGACGATGATGACGAAGATGACGATGATGACGATGATGACGATGATCATGACGATGATGACGATGATGACGAAGATGACGATGATCATGACGATGATGACGATGATGACGATGATGACGATGATGACGAAGATGACGATGATGACGATGATCATGACGATGATCATGACGATGATGACGATGATGACGATGATGACGATGATCATGACGATGATCATGACGATGATGGCGATGATCATGACGATCATGACGATGATGGCGATCATGACGATGATGGCGATGATCATGACGATCATGACGAAGATGACGATGATGGCGATGATCATGACGATGATGGCGATGATCATGACGATCATGACGAAGATGACGATGATGGCGATGATGACGATGATGGCGATGATCATGACGATCATGACGATGATCATGACGATGATGGCGATGATCATGACGATCATGACGAAGATGACGATGATGGCGAAGATGACGATGATGGCGATGATCATGATGATCATGACGATGATCATGACGAAGATGACGATGATGGCGATGATCATGACGATGATGACGATGATGACGATGATGGCGATGATCATGACGATGATGGCGATGATCATGACGATGATGGCGATGATCATGACGATGATGGCGATCATGACGATGATGGCGATGATCATGACGATCATGACGATGATCATGACGATGATGACGATGATGACGATGATGGCGATGATCATGACGATCATGACGAAGATGACGATGATGGCGATGATCATGACGATGATGGCGATCATGACGATGATGGCGATGATCATGACGATGATGACGATGATCATGACGATCATGACGAAGATGACGATGATGGCGATGATCATGACGATGATGACGATGATCATGACGATCATGACGAAGATGACGATGATGACGATGATCATGATCATGACGATGATGACGATCATGACGATCCTCCCATCTCCGTAAGCAACAGAAACCCCGTCGTGAGTTTTTCCCCCGCCGCCACCACCCACAACAACAACAACCGCCATTCGTCACCGAGCGGTGGCGGTGTCGTCACCAGGGCGCTTGTGCCAGGCTACGTGCACGTCAAGGCCACGTGAAGTGTCGAACACCCGCTGGCAGAAGGTCACGGGACAGACCCAGGTGCCACGGGTCGTTGTTGTGAGCGTCGCTCCTCCGCCCTCGGTAAGTCCACTCAGCTCCACATCCTCCTGTACCACATCACTCCATATCTTCTCTAGCCCGCGCCGCGCCCATTTAGCCCCCTCGATCCGGCCGAACAAAAGCTGTTTAGGCATGCGGTGGCTGGGCATGCGGGCTACATGACCCAGCCAACGCAGCCTTGCCTGCCGGAGGAGCTCACCGATGGGACTTTCCCCAGATCTTTCCTCACACAATCCAGCCTGGTTAACCCAATGATGGATTGTAGGCAGACCATCCCAAATGTTTCTAGCCGGCGAAGGTGTTCCATTAGGGGGGTCCACGTTTCGCAAGCATAGAGAAGGGAGGGCATGACCGTGACCGAGAAGACCCGAAGCTTTGTGTGGAGCGACAGACCAGGTAACTTCCACACAGCGTTACGCAGCCGATGAAAAGATAATGCCGCTCGACTGATTCGGAGTGAGACCTCTGCTGTCAAACCGGAGCCAGTCATGAGCACACTGCCCAGGTATGGAAAACTCTCCGCTCTCTCCACAACTGCCCCATCACCAATTTGGAGTTGTTGGGGTGGAGTTTCCGATGGTACAAAATACCCAGGCAGGTGCTTAGTTTTGGTGGGGCTGATGGTAAGGCCCCACCTCTTAGTGGCACGCTCCAGTCTCAGCAGCAGCGTCTCCAACTCCTCCTCTGAATGAGCAGCAATTACCAGATCATCGGCATACACAACGTGGTTGACCACTCGCACCACCACTACTACTACCACTACCAGCACTCCAACCACCACTACCACCTCCACTACCACCAGCACCACCACTACCATCACTTCCACCACTACCACCATCACTTCCACCACCACTACCACCAATACCACCATCACTTCCACCACTATCACCACCACTATCACCACCACTCCCACCACCACTACCACCACCACCACGACCATCACTTCCACCACTATCACCACCACCACCACTACTACCACCACTACCACCACCACCTCCACTACCACTACCACCACCACGTCTTCTCTCCCGTGTGTTGTCACTGTCCATGAAGAACCCACCGGCTCGTGTCCACCAATAAAAACATCTTCTATGAAGAATGGCCAATGCCCGAAACGTCGATTATAACAGTCGCTTCCTTCTATGGCAGTGTCCTTGATGAGTGCGTTGCTATTGTTTAGGCTTTTTATTTAATTTGACTGAATAAGGCCCATGCCCCGAAACGTCGCCTCTTGTATTGTGTGTTCCCCATGCGGAGCGCGGTGTCGTTCATTGTAAATGTTTTTTTGTTGCGCAAACGAACGCCTCCCCCGCCGCGTCCATCACCGCTCGTCACGCGCCGAAGCACAGCCAATCAACGCACGGCAATTACTCAACACACTCATTACCCACATCATCATCATCGTCATCGTTCTAATCAGCAGCAGCGGACATGGACTATCCACTGCTGGATGAAGGCCTCCAACCCCACGCAACAACAACAACAACAACCGCCATTCGCCACTAAGTGGCGGTGACTGTCACCACGACGCTTGTGCCAGGCCATGTGCACCTTCAGGCCACGTGAAGTGTCGAACGCCCGCTGGCAGGAAGTCACGGGACAGACCCAGCAGTGCCACGGGTCGACTGACTGACACGACCGAGATGACTGGCTGATGCACCACCTGTGCCCCCTACTGTGCCAACTTGCCGCGCTTTAGCCACGCCGGCGCTCGGCTCGTTGTTGTGAGCGTCGCTCCTCCACCCTCCGTTGTTGTTGGAGAGGCGACCGCCTCCAAACTGCCCAGTAGCAGCAGCGTCCTTCACGAGGCCTCCTCCTCCTCCTGCGCACAAACACGCGCGATCGTGCACGCGAGCTAAATTCAAAGGTCCATCTCCTCCCAGGATTACGGCAATTACATAAATCAGTGGGCGAGGGTAATGTGCATTGGCCAACAATCTGATTGATTAGCGATTAGCGCTGATTAGCTCATTAATGGCATTGTACATCCACGGCTCCTTCTTTGTCAACCGAGAAAATCTTTTTTTTTTTTACTCCGTGTAAGTGTCAGCGATTCGGAGACAAGGTGTGTAAGGAGGCACCTTCTTAATTATCGACATTCACGTCTCGTCCACACACTCTCCACAACCGCTTCGCCCGGCCTGTGCACGGCACGAGCCGACCCAGCGCGGCCTGGCTCCACCGTGACCGCGGTTCCCTTATTCATATTTTCAGGTTTTTTTTCGGTAAAGTCACGTAGGTAAAAAAACATAAAAAAGTAAAATAAAATAAAAAATAAAAATCACGACGTTTCGGAGGCAACACAAGCTTCCGTCTTCAGGTGGTACCGTCCCTTCTCGAACCCGCCAGCAGGTTCCAGGAGCCTCCAGACGGGATCCCCCGTGACCCTTGTCCTAGTTCCTCCGCCCTGCGCACACGCGTCGCGCTCACGCCTTCAGCGGAGCGTGCACTGCCTGGCCACCACAGTTGCCGATGTTGTCCACCAGCCAGCGCTATTACACTACACTATGCACTACACTATACACTACACTATGCACTACACTATGCACTACACTATACACCAGAGGTGTGGACTCGAGTCATGTGACTTGGACTCGAGTCAGACTCGAGTCATGAATTTGATGACTTGCGACTCGACTTGGACTTGCATAACAATGACTTTGTCCCACCTATGAGATGTGGACTCGAGTCATGTGACTTGGACTCGAGTCAGACTCGAGTCATGAATTTGATGACTTGCGACTCGACTTGGACTTGCATAACAATGACTTTGTCCCACCTATGAGATGTGGACTCGAGTCATGTGACTTGGACTCGAGTCAGACTCGAGTCATGAATTTGATGACTTGCGACTCGACTTGGACTTGCATAACAATGACTTTGTCCCACCTCTGCTATACACTACACTACTATACACTATACACTACACTATATACTACGCTTGCATACTACACTATACACTACACTATGCACTACACTATACACTACACTATACACTACACCTTACACTACACTATACACTACACTATACACTACACCATGCACTATACACCACACTATACACTACACTACATCATGCACTATACACCACACTATACACTACACTATACACTACACTTGCATACTACACTATACACTACACTATACACTACACTTGCATACTACACTATACACTACACAATACACTACACTACACACTACTATACACTACACTATACGATACACTATACACTACACTATACACTACACTATACACTACACTATACACTGCACTATACACTACACTATACACTACACTATACACTACACTACACTATACACTACACTATACACTACACTATACACTATACACTACACTATGCACTACACTATACACTACACTATACACTACACTATGCACTACACTATACACTACACTATGCACTACACTATACACTACACCATACACTACACTATACACTACACTATACACTACTATACACTACACTATGCACTACACTATACACTACACTCTACACTACACTATACACTACACACTACACCTTACACTACACTATGCACTACACTATGCGCTACACTATACACTACACTATACACTACACTATGCACTACACTATACACTATACACTACACTATACACTACACTATGCACTACACTATACACTACACCTTACACTACACCATACACTACACTATACACTACACTATGCACTACACTATGCACTACAATATACACGACACTATACACTAGACTATACACTACACTATACACGACACTATACACTACACTATACACTACACTATACACTACACTATACGATACACTATACACTACACTATACACTACACTATACACTACACTATGCACTACACTATACACTACACTATGCACTACACTATACACTACACCATACACTACACTATACACTACACTATACACTACTATACACTACACTATGCACTACACTATACACTACACTCTACACTACACTATACACTACACACTACACCTTACACTACACTATGCACTACACTATGCACTACACTATACACTACACTATACACTACACTATACACTATACACTACACACTACACTATACACTACACTATGCACTACACTATACACTACACCTTACACTACACCATACACTACACTATACACTACACTATGCACTACACTATACACGACACTTTACACTAGACTATACACTAGACTATACACGACACTATACACTACACTATACACTACACTACACACTACACCTTACACTACACTATGCACTACACTATACACTACACTATACACTACACTATACACTACACTATACACTACACTATGCACTATACACTACACTATACACTACACTATACACTACACCATACACTACACTATACACTACACTATACACTACACTATACACGACACTATACATTACACTATACACTACACTATACACTACACTATACACTACACTATGCACTACACTATACATTACACTATACACTACACTATACATTACACTATACACGACACTATACATTACACTATACACTACACTATACACTACACTATACACGACACTATACATTACACTATACACTACACTATACACTACACTATACACGACACTATACATTACACTATACACTACACTATACATTACACTATACACGACACTATACATTACACTATACACTACACTATACACTACACTATACACTACACTATACACGACACTATACATTACACTATACACTACACTATACACTACACTATACACGACACTATACATTACACTATACACTACACTATACACTACACTATACACTACACTATACACGACACTATACATTACACTATACACTACACTATACATTACACTATACACGACACTATACATTACACTATACACTACACTATACACTACACTATACACTACACCATACACTACACTATACACTACACTATACACGACACTATACATTACACTATACACTACACTATACACTACACTATACACGACACTATACATTACACTATACACTACACTATACACGACACTATACATTACACTATACACTACACTATACATTACACTATACACTACACTATACACGACACTATACATTACACTATACACTACACTATACACTACACTATACATTACACTATACACTACACTATACACTACACTATACACGACACTATACATTACACTATACACTACACTATACACTACACTATACACTACACTATACACGACACTATACATTACACTATACACTACACTATACATTACACTATACACTACACTACACACTACACTACACACTACACTACACTATACACTTCACTATACACTACACTATACACTACACTATGCACTACACTATACACTACACTATGCACTACACTATACACTACACTCTACACCTTACACTACACTATGGGCAGTGTTGAGTCTGTGGGCAGTGTTAGTCTATGGGCAGTGTTGAGTCTATGGGTAGTGGGTAGTGTTGAGTCTATGGGTAGTGTTGAGTCTATCGGCAGTGTTGAGTCTATGGGCAGTGTTAGTCTATGGGCAGTGTTGAGTCTATGGGCAGTGTTAGTCTATGGGCAGTGTTGAGTCTATGGGCAGTGTTGAGTCTATGGCCAGTGTTGAGTCTATGGGCAGTGTTGAGTCTATGGGCAGTGTTGAGTCTATGGGCAGTGTTAGTCTATGGGCAGTGTTGAGTCTATGGGTAGTGTTAGTCCATGAGTAGTGTTAGTCTATGGGTAGTGTTAGTCTGTGGGTAGTGTTGAGTCTATGGGTAGTGTTGAGTCTATGGGTTGTGTTAGTCTATGGGTAGTGTTGAGTCTATGGGTAGTGTTGAGTCTTTGGGCAGTGTTGAGTTTATGGGTAGTGTTGAGTCTATGGGCAGTATTGAGTCTATGGGCAGTGTTGAGTCTATGGGCAGTGTTAGTCTATGGGTAGTGTTGAGTCTATGGGCAGTGTTGAGTCTATGGGTAGTGTTGAGTCTATGGGCAGTGTTGAGTCTATGGGTAGTGTTGAGTCTATAGGCAGTGTTGAGTCTATGGGTAGTGTTAGTCTATGGGCAGTGTTAGTCTATGGGCAGTGTTAGTCTATGGGCAGTGTTGAGTCTATGGGCAGTGTTGAGTCTATTGGTAGTGTTGAGTCTATGGGCAGTGTTGAGTCTATGGGTAGTGTTAGTCTATGGGCAGTGTTAGTCTATGGGCAGTGTTAGTCTATGGGCAGTGTTGAGTCTATGGGCAGTGTTGAGTCTATGGGCAGTGTTGAGTCTATGGGTAGTGTTGAGTCTATGGGCAGTGTTAGTCTATGGGCAGTGTTGAGTCTATGGGTAGTGTTGAGTCTATGGGTAGTGTTAGTCTATGGGCAGTGTTAGTCTATGGGCAGTGTTGAGTCTATGGGCAGTGTTGAGTCTATGGCCAGTGTTGAGTCTATGGGCAGTGTTGAGTCTATGGCCAGTGTTGAGTCTATGGGCAGTGTTGAGTCTATGGGCAGTGTTGAGTCTATGGGCAGTGTTAGTCTATGGGCAGTGTTGAGTCTATGGGTAGTGTTAGTCCATGAGTAGTGTTAGTCTATGGGTAGTGTTAGTCTGTGGGTAGTGTTGAGTCTATGGGTAGTGTTGAGTCTATGGGTTGTGTTAGTCTATGGGTAGTGTTGAGTCTATGGGTAGTGTTGAGTCTTTGGGCAGTGTTGAGTTTATGGGTAGTGTTGAGTCTATGGGCAGTATTGAGTCTATGGGCAGTGTTGAGTCTATGGGCAGTGTTAGTCTATGGGTAGTGTTGAGTCTATGGGCAGTGTTGAGTCTATGGGTAGTGTTGAGTCTATGGGCAGTGTTGAGTCTATGGGTAGTGTTGAGTCTATAGGCAGTGTTGAGTCTATGGGTAGTGTTAGTCTATGGGCAGTGTTAGTCTATGGGCAGTGTTAGTCTATGGGCAGTGTTGAGTCTATGGGCAGTGTTGAGTCTATTGGTAGTGTTGAGTCTATGGGCAGTGTTGAGTCTATGGGTAGTGTTAGTCTATGGGCAGTGTTAGTCTATGGGCAGTGTTAGTCTATGGGCAGTGTTGAGTCTATGGGCAGTGTTGAGTCTATGGGCAGTGTTGAGTCTATGGGTAGTGTTGAGTCTATGGGCAGTGTTAGTCTATGGGCAGTGTTGAGTCTATGGGTAGTGTTGAGTCTATGGGTAGTGTTAGTCTATGGGCAGTGTTAGTCTATGGGCAGTGTTGAGTCTATGGGTAGTGTTAGTCCATGAGTAGTGTTAGTCTATGGTTAGTGTTGAGTCTATGGGTAGTGTTGAGTCTATGGGCAGTGTTGAGTCTATGGGTAGTGTTAGTCTATGGGCAGTGTTGAGTCTATGGACAGTGTTGAGTCTATGGGTAGTGTTAGTCTATGGGTAGTGTTAGTCTATGGGCAGTGTTAGTCTATGGACAGTGTTGAGTCTATGAGTAGTGTTAGTCTATGGGTAGTGTTGAGTCTATGGGCAGTGCTGAGTCTATGGACAGTGTTGAGTCTATGGGTAGTGTTAGTCTATGGGTAGTGTTGAGTCTTTGGGTAGTGTTGAGTCTATGGACAGTGTTGAGTCTATGGGTAGTGTTAGTCTATGGGTAGTGTTAGTCTATGGGTAGTGGTGAGTCTATGGGCAGTGTTGAGTCTATGGGTAGTGTTGAGTCTATGGGTAGTGGTGAGTCTATGGGCAGTGTTGAGTCTATGGGTAGTGTTGAGTCTATGGACAGTGATGAGTCTATGGGTAGTGTTAGTCTATGGGTAGTGGTGAGTCTATGGGCAGTGTTGAGTCTTTGGACAGTGTTGAGTCTATGAGTAGTGTTAGTCTATGGGTAGTGTTAGTCTATGGGCAGTGTTAGTCTATGGGCAGTGTTAGTCTATGGGCAGTGTTAGTCTATGGGCAGTGTTGAGTCTATGGACAGTGTTGAGTCTATGGGCAGTGTTGTGTCTATGGGCAGTGTTGAGTCTATGGGCAGTGTTGAGTCTATGGGTAGTGTTGAGTCTATGGGTAGTGTTAGTCTATGGACAGTGTTGAGTCTATGGGTTGTGTTAGTCTATGGGTAGTGTTGAGTCTATGGGCAGTGTTAGTCTAAGTGTTGAGTCTATGGGCAGTGTTGAGTCTAAGTGTTGAGTCTGTCGGCAGTTTGAGTCTATGGGCAGTGTTGAGTCTATGGGTAGTGTTATTCTATGGGTAGTGTTAGTCTATGGGTAGTGTTGAGTCTATGGGTAGTGTTAGTCTATGGGTAGTGTTGAGTCTATGGGTAGTGTTGAGTCTATGGGTAGTGTTAGTCTATGGGTAGTGTTGAGTCTATGGGTAGTGTTGAGTCTATGGGTAGTGTTGAGTCTATGGGTAGTGTTGAGTCTATGGGCAGTGTTAGTCTATGGGCAGTGTTGAGTCTATGGGTAGTGTTAGTCTATGGGTAGTTTTGAGTCTATGGGCAGTGTTAGTCTATGGGCAGTGTTGAGTCTATGGGCAGTGTTAGTCTATGGGCAGTGTTGAGTCTATGGGCAGTGTTAGTCTATGGGTAGTGTTAGTCTATGGGTAGTGTTGAGTCTATGGGCAGTGTTGAGTCTATGGGTAGTGTTGAGTCTATGGGTAGTGTTAGTCTATGGGTAGTGTTGAGTCTATGGGCAGTGTTGAGTCTATGGGTAGTGTTGAGTCTATGGGCAGTGTTGAGTCTATGGGCAGTGTTGAGTCTATGGGCAGTGTTGAGTCTATGGGTAGTGTTGAGTCTATGGGTAGTGTTAGTCTATGGGGTAGTGTTGAGTCTATGGGCAGTGTTAGTCTATGGGTAGTGTTGAGTCTATGGGCAGTGTTGAGTCTATGGGTAGTGTTGAGTCTATGGGTAGTGTTAGTCTATGGGCAGTGTTGAGTCTATGGGTAGTGTGAGCGAGTTCACATCCTGGCTGAGGTGGGGGGGGGTGTAAGTGGGGGCTCTGGGGGGATGGAGAGAGAGGGGGGGGAGGAGTGGTGGGGGCTCTGGGGGGGGATGGAGAGAGAGGGGGAATAAGGTGGGAGGGGGGTGGAATTGAGAGAGAGGGTAACGACTTGGTGTGTGTGTGGGGGGGGGTTATTGAGGGTAAGGTGGGGGGGGAGGAGACGAGGAGGAGAGGGGGGGGAGCGGATGTAGATGCGTGTAATGATGATGATGATGAGCCGCGCGCGCGCCGTGCCTCTGAGTGGGGGGGGTAGGAGGGTGGGGGGCTGCTAACAGCTGCGTGGTCACGCGCGCGCTCCCAGCCAATGGGAGGTGTCCCATTCGGCACGTGTGGACAGGTGTGAAGAGGGTGGTGGTGGTGGGGGGTGGGTGGTGGTGGTGGTGATGATGATGATGGCAGGATGGGGAGGGGAAATGAGCGTGGCGGCACAATTGCTTAAAACGTGTCTTCATTAAACATTGACGGGGAGGGAGGGAGGGGAGAGAAGGTGGTGGTGGGTGGGGGTGGTAGTAGTAGTTGGAGGCAGCTTGTAAATTAGTGACAACATCGAGAGAGAGAGATTGCGCCTCCCACCACCCACCCACCCGCTCCCACCCACCCACCCGCCCGCTCCCACCCACCCACCCGCTCCCACCCACCGCCCGCTCCCACCCCACCCCCTTCCCACCCGCTCCCACCCACCCGCTCTCACCCACCCACCCCACCCCACCCGCTCCCACCCCCCCTTCCCACCCGCTCCCACCCACCCCGCTCCCAACACGAGATATACACCTCGGGATACCGGCACGGCCCCCCGGCCCGGCCGCCTTTGTCTCTCTCCCCACCCATCAACCCCCCATCTTCTCCAGCGGTTGTTCTCCGTGATTGCCCAGTAAAGCCGCCGCTGAGCATCTGCGCTTGTGCCAGGCTAGGTGCACTTTGAGGCCGTCACGTGACGCGTGAAGCGCTCTGGGTGGAGGAGGTCCTCGTGATTGACCCAGGCGGGCAGATCTGCCCGTGTAGCCCTTGACGGACTTGCTCGGGGCAAGTGCTGTTAGCACCACGCCCGGACCGCCTTTGTCTCTCTCCCCAGTGGCGATGTCTTACACACCGGGTACTAGTTTGAGGCTGAATCGACCTAGGCGAGGCCCAGGACCAGTTCAGATGATCGTCACCGGTGTTGGCCGTGAGCGGGAATCGAACTCGGGTCGCCGGGTTCGTAGCGCGGCGTTCGTAGCGCGGCGTAGCGCTAACCACTACGCCCACCGCTCCCCGCGACATGCACCACCTGTGTCCACCCCCATTGCACCACTTCACCCCCCCACTGTGCCACCTCGCTGCGCTTTATCCACCCGGCGTTCCGCTCGTTGTTGTGAGCGTGGCTTTTCCTCCGCCCCCCATCGGCCCCCCTCCACCGTTGTTGGACGGCGGCTGCCTCCAACTGGCCTCTAGCAGAGGTCGCAACCGGGTACCCGATACCCGTACCCTACCCGATACCCGGCTACCCGTACCCGGCCAGGTACGGGTACGGGTACTCGTTTGCGACCCTGGTGCGGCCGGGTACGGGTACGGGTAAGGAATCAAAACCCGTTTGCGACCTCTGCCCTGTAGCCACGCCGTGCACCTAGCCTGGCACCGCCCAGCAGAGTCCTGCAAGAGCCACCTTCGCGCATAGGCAAAGGCGCATATCCACCCATATAGCCTTCGACAGACTGTAGGGGCAAGTGCTGTTTGCGATTCGCAGTACCACGCTCGACCGCCTTTGTCTCCCCCAATGCTCACAACACTAAGTGGCGGTGACGTCACTACGGCGCTGTGTGCCAGGCTACGTGCACTCTGAGGCCACGTGTTTATACACACGCGCGCACGCGCGCGCACGCGCACGCGCGCACGCACACACGCGCACACACACACACGCACACGCACACACGCGCACACGCACACACACGCACACACGCACACGAGCACACGCACACACACGCACACACGCACACGAGCACACGCACACACACGCACGCACACACGCGCACGCACACACACGCACGCACACACGCGCACGCACGCACGCGCACGCACGCACGCGCACGCACGCACGCACGCACACGCACACACGCACACACATACGCGAGCACACACACACGAGCACACGCACACACACGCACGCACACACGCGCACGCACACACACGCACGCACACACGCGCACGCACACACACGCACGCACGCACGCGCACGCACGCACGCACACGCACACACGCACACACATACGCGAGCACACACACACGAGCACACGCACACACACGCACGCACATACGCACACACACGCACGCACACACACGCACGCACACGCACGTGCACACGCACGCACACACACACGCGCACACGCACACACACACACGCACACACGCGCACACACGCACACACGCACGCACACACACGCACACACACACACACACACGCACACGCACACACGCGCACACGCACACACACGCACACACGCACACACACACACGCGCACACGCACACACACGCGCACACGCACACACACGCACACACGCACACACACACACGCGCACACGCACACACACGCGCACACGCACACACACGCGCACACGCACACACACGCACACACGCACACACGCACGCGCACACGCACGCACACACACACGCGCACACACACACAAACACGCACACACACGCACACACACACGCGCACACACACACACACACGCACACACACACACACGGGCACACACACACGCACACACACGCACACACACACGCGCACACACACACACACGCGCACACACACACACACACGCACACACACACACACGGGCACACACACACGCACACACACGCACACACACACGCGCACACACACACGCGCACACACACGCGCACACACACACGCGCACACACGCACACACACGCACACGCACACACGCGCACACACACACGCACACACACGCACACACGCGCAATGACGTCACGCCCGTCGCTTAACGACTCGTCCCCTTTCCACGCTCCCCCTCTGACCAAGGGGATTAGGGGGTGGGGGCGGGGCGGAGGGGGCGGAGGGGGTAGAGGGGGGAGGGAGGGGACACTGATTGACCCCTGATTGATGGGGATGAGTCTCGCACCTGGTAGCAGAGTGGGGTGGAGGGAGGGGGATAAGGGGGAGAAGGGGGAGGGAGGGGGAGGGAGGGGGGAGGGAGGGAGGGGGGGAGGGGGGAGGGGGGGAGAAGGGGGGGGGGGAGGGGGGAGAAGGGGGGGGGGAGGGGGGGAGAAGGGGGGGGGGAGGGGGGGAGAAGGGGGGGGGGGAGGGGGGGAGAAGGGGGGGGGAGGGGGGGATAAGGGGGGAGAAGGGGGGAGAAGGGGGGAGAGGGGGGAGAAGGGGGGAGAAGGGGGGAGAAGGGGGGAGAAGGGGGGAGAAGGGGGGAGAAGGGGGGAGAAGGGGGGAGGAGGGGGGGGGGAGGGGGGGGGAGGGGGGGGGGAGGGGGGAGAAGGGGGGGGAGGGGGGAGAAGGGGGGGGAGGGGGGGGGAGAAGGGGGGGGAGGGGGGGGAGAAGGGGGGGGGAGGGGGGGGAGAAGGGGGGGGAGGGGGGGGAGAAGGGGGGGGGAAGAAGTGGGGGGGAAGAAGGGGGGGGAGGGAGGGGGAGGCCACCAGCGAAGGACTCAGCCAAGTCACCTCGTGACGAGCGCCTCTCTCCATTGCAGCCGGAGCTTGCCCCCCTGGGCTGAGCTCCGGAAAATGCAATGCGGGGTCTGGGGGGGGGGCTAGTGGCGAGGGGGGGGGCTAGTGGGCGAGGGGGGGGGCTAGTGGGCGAGAGGGGGGGGGCTAGTGGGCGAGGTGGGGGGGCTAGTGGGCGAGGGGGGGGGGCTAGTGGGCGAGGGGGGGGGCTAGTGGGCGAGGGGGGGGGGGCTAGTGGGCGAGGTGGGGGGGCTAGTGGGCGAGGGGGGGGGGCTAGTGGGCGAGGGGGGGGGGCTAGTGGGCGAGGGGGGGGGGCTAGTGGGCGAGGGGGGGGGGCTAGTGGGCGAGGGGGGGGCTAGTGGGCGAGGGGGGGGGGCTAGTGGGCGAGATGAACGTGTATTTGCAAATGGCCACATTCGCTCTGTCATGCCGCTGCTGCTAGGTGCGGTGGGGGGGGGGGGGCGTGGTGCCGTTCGACCATACTTCACCACACCGGTCAAGGCGGGGCAAAGCGTAGACGCGGGAGGGCAGCAGCAGCAGGGCAGCAGCAGCAGGGCAGCAGACATCCATTTGCTGCCCTAGCTGCCCTGTGCTGTCAGCCGCGTCATCGTTGGTGTGCGTGCACCTCCACGCATTGTCCAGCCTCAACGCCTGCTGAGCATGCGAGGTCTGGCGCATTGCGGGCGATTTGGTCAGAGAACAATAATAACCCCCCCCCCCTACTCCCCCACTCGCCCCCACCCCTTCCCCACCGTGAGGGCGCGATGGTGGCTAGGAGATGTTAACTACCTCGCCTGGGCGACAGGAGGTTTGTGGGGTCGATCCCGACCCTGACGCCTGCTGCTGTATATTTGGAGTTTGCGTGTCTCTCTCTCATCATCATCACGGTGGGCTAGGAGATGTTGACTCCCTCGCCTGGTGTACAGGAGGTCGTGGGTTCGATCCCGACCCTGACGCCTGCTGTATATTTTGAGTCTGCGTGTCTCTCTCTCTCTCATCATCACGGTGGCTAGGAGATGTTAACTACCTCGCCTGGTGTACAGGAGGTCGTGGGTTCGATCCCGACCCTGACGCCTACTGCTGTATATTTGGAGTTTGCGTGTCTCTCTCTCTCATCATCATCACGGTGGCTAGGAGATGTTAACTACCTCGCCTGGACGACAGGAGGTTTGTGGGTTCGATCCCGACCCTGATGCCTGCTGCTGTATATTTGGAGTTTGCGTGTCTCTCTCTCTCTCTCTCATAATCATCACCGTGACTAGGAGATGTTAACTCCCTCGCCTGATCTACAGGAGGTCGTGGGTTCGATCCCGACCCTGACGCCTGCTGTATATTTGGAGTCTGCGTGTCTCTCTCTCTCTCATCATCACGGTGGCTAGGATATGTTGACTACCTCGCCTGGTCTACAGGATGGCGTGGGTTCGATCCCGACCCTGACGCCTGCTGCTGTATATCTGGAGTTTGCGTGTCTATCTCTCACGCCGTGGTCACGTGGACTTTTCCCTCATTTAGAATCGACATCACGCGTTTAGAGTTATGCGGCTGCTGCGATACAGTAACACGCGATGAATGATGATGATGATGTTTTAGACTAATTTCGGGGTGCTGATTCCAAATCTGATCTCAGATTTGCTCTATCACATCTCATTTTTAAATCCTTTATATTAAGTTCACTTGCTTGCTTGCTTGCGCGCTTACGACCGTGCAAATCTTTCGGTCGTTTTTTAACCCACTTCCGTGATCCAATCGAGCTGATATTTTGTACACAGACTCGTTGTGCGTGACAATTTATTTTCGTGAAAAAAAATTCCAAAATTTTACAGTCTTTAGGAAAAAAATTATATTTAATTACCAATTGCTTAATGGTGGCAGGCAATCATCTGACCCATAGGTGGTAGCCATCTCAAGCCAGAGGACGAGAGGACTCTAGCCGCCACGCATATAAAGGATTTATAGTGAAAAACTTTGTTTTTACGGGTTAATGGTTAATTTTTTATGCTATCGGCATACCCCATTTTCATTGATTTTACCCGAAATTAACTCTGTCAGTTATGATTGCAAGTTGTTGCGAGTCAGTGACTGCTTTAGTGTTAAAATATGGCGCTGCATTTTTAGGATAGTGTGTTTATAATATCATTTTATGTAGATATCCACATTTATTTAATATTTTTCTTCCGCAGTTTTTATTGAAAATGCAATATGTGATATCTCAAAAAACCTGATGTAATTGACAAAAACTGATGCCAGATTTGGAATCGGCACCCCAAAATTACCTTGAAACCGTCGGAATACCTTATGCCAGTAAAAGTGTGTTGAGTCACTTCGTTGAGTTATCGTGTGGGCAGATCGCTTCTCAAACAGCAGCTACGTAGCTCAGTGAGACCTTACCTGACACAAAACAAACATATATATATATGTACATCTCAACCATTTCTTGAGTGAATGAGTGAGCAGATTGTGTTTGTTAGTTTCGTTTTTAAATCCTTTATATTAAGTTCACTTGCTTGCGCGCTTGCGCGCTTACGACCGTGCAAATCTTTCGGTCGTTTTTTAACCCACTTTCCCGTGATCCAATCGAGCTGGCATTTTGCACACAGACTCGTTGTGCGTGACAATTAATTTTCGTGAAAATTTTTTCTCCT
>NC_136297.1:4203876-4219299 GCF_964198595.1 Lampetra fluviatilis
CCGCTCTCCGATTCCGAGTGAGATTTTACGAAATTAATGCACCGTTTGAATCGAATAACCGGTTCGAAAGAGTCAGAAACCGGTTAACCGATTAAAAGTTGGATTTTTTTGTTTTAGTTTTGCGATTACTTAGAATTATAATTATTATAATACTTATTATAATATAATTATTATATTCTTGGTTCTTTCGGTAAAGTCACGTAGAAGGGAAATAATAAAATAATATTTATATAAAAACACGACGTTTCGACTGCAACACAAGCAATCATCATCAGTTGTAAAATCCACAGCAAGAACATTTTGAAAAAATATAAAAATGTTTATTGCTGTCGATTTCACACCTGATGACGATTGCTTGTGTTGCAGTCGAAATGTCGTGAGCATTTTTATTGTTTTTATATGAATAGTATTTTATTATTTCCCTTCTACGTGACTTTACCGAAAGAACCAAGAACATGAATCCCTGCAGTCACGAAAGCTTTAAATCAAAAATATAATTATTATAATTTAGATAATACAATTTGTATAATATAATTAGTATAATAATATTATACAAATTATAATTATATTATAATACAAAGTTATTATATTATAATAATTATATTATTAGTCTCCGTTATCTGGCTGTGACGGTCCCATCCTGATGACGGAGACTTGTGTTGCCTCCGAAACGTCTTGATTTTATTATTTTATTTTTATAAATTTTTATTTCATTTTTTTTACCTACGTGACTTTACCGAAAGAACTAAGATAATTCTATTATAATAATTATATTATTTTGACTGAGGCTCGCTCCGCTCATATATGGTCACATACGGCAGAGCGGTAACCGGTTTTTACCGGTTTTTCTTGCGATGATCGGGAATTTAAAATAAATAACCCGATTGTAACGAGCCTAATGTGTATACGTGCATGGCTCTATGTAAGTGCGTGCGCGCGTGTGTGTGGGTGTGAGTGTGGGTGTATGTGCGTGGGTGTGTGTGTGTGTGTAGGTGTGTGTGTGTATCTGTGTGGGTGTATGTGTGTGTGTGGGTGTATGTGTGTGGGTGTATGTGTGTGGGTGTATGTGTGGGTATATGTGTGTGTGTGTATGTGTGTATGTGTGTGGGTGTAGGTGTGTGTATGTGTGTGGGTGTGGGTGTATGTGTGTGTGGATGTGTGGGTGTGGGTGTGTGTGTACGTATGTGTGTGGAAGTATGTGTATGTGTGTGGGTGTGTATGTGTGTGTGGGTGTATGTGTGTGTGTGTGTGTGGGTGTATGTGTGTTTGTCGGTGTGTGTGTGTATATGTGTGTATGGGTGTATGTGTGTGGGTGTATGTGTGAAACATTTAGGCTGGCCTGCCTACAATCAATCTTGGGTTTAACCAGGCTGGATTGTGTGAGGAGCTCACAAATCCTTTAAAGATCTGGGCAAAGTCCCATCGGTGAGCTGCTCCGGCAGGCAAGGCTGCGTTGGCTGTGTCATGTAGCCCGCATGCCCAGCCACCGCATGCCTAAACAGCTTTTGTTCGGCCGGATCGAGGATGTTAAACGGGCGCGGCACGGGCTAGAGAAGAGATGGAGTGATGTGGTACAGGAGGACGTGGAGCTGAGTGGACTTGCCGATGACTGGTACCAGAGGTGTCAAGATCGGCCTCCGTGGAGGAGGCTCGTGAAGGACGCTACTGGGCAGTTGGAGGAAGTCGCCCTCCAACAACAACGGAGGGCGGAGGAGCGACGCTCACAACAACGAGCGGAGCGCCGGGTGGCTAAAGCACAGCAAGTTGGCAAAGTAGGGGGCACAGGTGGTGCATCAGCCACTCATCTCAGTCATCTGTCAGTCGACCCGTGGCACCTGGGTCTGCCTCGTGACCTCCTGCCAGCGGGCATTCGACACTTCACGTGGCCTCAAGGTGCACATGGCCTGGCACAAGCGTCGTGGTGACGTCACCGCCACTTCGTAGCGAATGGCGGTTGTTGTGTGTGTGTATGTGGGTGTGTGCGTGTGTGCGCTTGTGTAGTGCTTAGCGCTACGCTGCGCTACGAACCTGGCGCCCCGGGTTCGATTCCCGCTCACGGCCAATACCAGTGACGATTATCTGCACCGGTCCCTGGGCTTCCCCTAGGTCGACTCAGCCTCAAATGGGTACCCGGTGTGATGTGTGAGCGTCGCCACGAGGGAGACAAAGGCGGCCGGGCGTCGTGTCGGCCACCCACCCCCTCGTGTTCCGTGGCGGCCTTCATAGGTGATGCTCGCTAACAGCACTTGCCCCAACAGTCTGTTACAGGCTACACGGGGGATCTTTGTCTTTTGTGTGTGTGCGTGTGTATCCGTGGGGGAGCGGTGGTGCAGCGGTTAGCGCGCTGCGTTACGAACCGGGCGAGCCGAGTTCGATTCCCGCTCACGGCCAACACCGCTGATTGCGATTATCTGACCCGGGCCTCTCCCTAGGTCGACTCAGCCTTAAATGGGTACCTGGTGCGGTGTGTAAACATCGCCACTGTGGGGGAGACAAAGGCGGTCGGCCGATGGTGCTAGCCACCCAACGCCCTGTGTGCCGTGCCGGCCTTCATAGGTGCTGCTCGCTAACAGCACTTGCCCCAACAGTCTGTTACAGGCTACATTGGGCACCTTTGTCTTTGTGCTGTACGCGTGTACACTAGGGTACATACGCTACGCGTAGCATTCTTTTTGCGCGTGCGTGTATATGCATCCGTGAGTGTGTGCACGTGTGTGTGTATGTGTACAACGTGTGTGTGTTTGTATATATATATGTGTGTGTGTCTCGTTCGATTCCCGCTCACGGCCAACACCCAGTGACGATTATCTGAAATCGATCGCGGGCCTCCCCTAGGTCGACCCAGCCTCAAATGAGTGCCTGGTGCGATCGTCACTGGGGGAGACAAAGGCGGCCGGGCGTGGTGCTGGCCACCCACCCCCTCGTGTGCCGTGCCGGCCTTCATAGGTGCTCGCTAACAGCACTTGCCCCTACAGTCTGTTAAGGCTATACGGGGGATCTTTGTCTTTGTCTACGTATTATGTGTATATATATATGTGCTTGTGTCTATACCCATCTGTATATAGAACGTAGACCGTGTGCGCGCATATCTAGTACACATATGTGTATGTGTGTGCGTGCGTTACATATATGCGGAGCTGTGGATATCACACGCGTGCGCAATGCATTGCGGGGAGCGGTGGCGCGTCGATTAGCGCACCGCCACGAGCCGAGTTCGCGTCCCCGCTCACGTTGGTGGGCTTCGGCTAGATCGACTCGGCCTCAAATGAGCGACGAGTTTTCGCCACCACCGCGGGAGACAAAGACGGCCGGGCGTGATTGCGATGCCCTCCCCCTTCCCCCCACCTTCATGTGTCATGCGGCTGCTGCTCGCTAACAAAGCACTTGCCCCCCACCCCCTTTTGCAAGCCCGTTCGAGGCTACACGGGGGACCTTTGTCTTTGTGCGTCCGCGAGATCAAACGCGCGCGACCGCTCCTGGGCGCGTGCGCGCGCATTCGGCGCCGCGGGTCGCGCGCGCGCTCGCGCGAGGACGCCGCGACCCAAACACAACGTTTATTTACCACGAAGCCTCCCTGGAGGAGGGGATCAAGGGGCTTGCCACGCGGGGGCGCGGTGGTGGGGGGTGGTGGGGGAGAGAGTGGGGGGGGAGTGGGGGAGAGAGTGGGAGACAAATGTGTGTGTGTCTGTGTGTGTGTGTCTGTGTGTGTGGCTGTGTGTGTGTCTGTGTGTGTGTGTGTCTGCCTGTGTCTATGTGTGTGTGTCTGTGTGTGTGTGTCTGTGTGTGTGTGTCTGTGTGTGTGTCTGTGTGTCTGTGTGTGTGTGTGTCTGTGTGTCTGTGTGTGCGTCTGTGTGTGCGTCTGTGTGTGTCTGTGTGTGTGTCTGTGTGTGTGTTTGTGTGTCTGTGTGTGTGTCTGTGTGTGTGTCTGTGTGTGTCTGTGTGTCTTTGTGTGTGTCTGTGTGTCTGTGTCTATGTGTGTGCGTGTGTCTTTGTGTGTTTATGTGTGTGTCTATGTGCGTGTGTGTTGACATGTGTGTGTCTGCATGTTTGTCTATGTGTGTGTGTGTGTTTATGTGTGTGTCTGTGTGTATGTGTGTCTGTGTGTGTGTCTGTGTGTGTCTGCGTGTGTGTGTTTATGTGTGTGTCTGTGTGCGTGTGTGTCTGTGTATGTGTGTCTGTGTGTGTGTGTGTGTGTTTATGTGTGTGTCTGTGTATGTGTCTGTGTGTGTGTGTGTCTGTGTGTGTCTGCGTGTGTGTGTTTATGTGTGTGTCTGTGTGTGTGTGTCTGTGTGTATGCGGGGGGGGGGGGGGCGGTGGTGTAGTGGTTAGCGTTGCCCTGCGCTACGAACCCAACGGCCTGAGATCGATTATCTGTACCGGTCCTGGGCCTCCCCTAGGTCGACTCAGCCTCAAATGAGTGCCTGGTGCGATGTGTGAACATCGCCACTGGAGAGACAAAGGCGGTCGGGCGTGATGCTGGCCACCCACCCCCTCGTGTGCCATTGCGGCCTTCATAGGTGCTCGCTAACAGCACTTGCCCCTACAGTCTGTTAAGGCTACACGGGGGATCTTTGTCTTTGACTCACATGGGTTCGATTCCCGTTCACGGGCAACAAGAGCGGTGAGTGACGTCGGAAACGGGACCGGGCCTCCCCTAGGTCGACTCAGCTTTAAAGAACAAACAGAAAAACCGAGCGTATGCTACGGTGTGTAAACCAGAGTTCTGGGGAGACAAAGGCGGTCGGACGTGGTATACGGTGGTGGGGGGGGGGGGGGGGGACGTTTGTGTGTGATATTGTCGTCTCTGCGAGGTTGAATCGCGACTCGAGGTGTTGATGAGTTCATTACTCCATCGATTAATCGATACCATTCATTGATTGGCTCATTGATTGGTAGACACGTGAGCGTGTGTCCCCCCCCCCCCCTCCTCCCCGTGTGTGACGCGTGACCTTCTGACCTTTTGACCTTCACACCCGACCTCGGCTTCAACATCGCTCACATCACCTCACACAGCATCATCATCATCTCATCACGCGTCATCATCATACGTCACACACCATTCACGTCACGTGACTGGTACGTGGGTGGAGCGTCAGACATGAAACAAAAGCAAAGATTTACACCATTGGAACCTCATTTGCCAGAAGAAAAAATTATGATAATTGTTGCTTTACCCTTTTATCTGGCAACAAAACTGACACCTTTTTTTTTTACAAGGAGTCGTGTTTGCATAGACCACAATACCTGCAGTCATAATGCAAACAAAAAACATAACTCTGATAATGATATGCACTGTCCTTGAAGTTGATTGGTCCACACCCGAGACAGCTTTCCTTAGAGCCTAGTCTCACATGGGTTGGACCAGATGACGCCAAAAGGCGCACAACTCAAAGACAATGCACCATCAGAGTATGAGAGCTCGGGGTAAGCATTTACACCATTGGAACATCATTTGCCAGTAGCAAAATATGATTTAAAAAAATACAATTTCATTCCGACCGCAAGTATTGTGGTCAATGCAAACACGACTCCTTGTAAAAAAAAGGTGTCAGTTTTGTTGCCAGATAAAAGGGTAAAAAAACAATTATCATATTCTTTTATTCTGGCAAATGAGGTTACAATTGTGTAAATGCTTGCCCCGAGCTCTCATACTCTGATGGTGCATTGTCTTTGAGTTGTGCGCCTTTTGGCGTCATCTGGTCCAACACCATGTGAGACTAGGCTCTAAGGAAAGCTGTCTCGGGTGGTGGACCAATCAACTTCAAGGACAGTGCACATACATTATCAGAGTTGTGTTTTTTGTTTGCATTATGACCGCAGGTATTGTGGTCTATGCAAACACGACTCCTTGTAAAAAAAAGGTGTCAGTTTTGTTGCCAGATAAAAGGGTAAAAAAACAATTATCAAAACCAAAGATCCCCCGTGTAGCCTTTATCAGGCTGTTGGGGCAAGTGCTGTTTAGCGAGCACCTATGAAACGGCACACGAGGGGTAGTGTGGCCGGCACCACGCCCGGCCGCCCAACCCCACCGGGTATTCATTTGAGGCTGAGTCGACCTAGGGGAGGCTCGCTATCACTGGTGTCTGTGGCCGTGAGCAGGAATCGAACTCGGCGCGCCGATGTCGCAGCTCAGCGCGTTAACCGCTGCGCCACCGCTCCCCCATCCTCGCTAGTAGTCTGCAGTCCATAAATGACGTCACGCGATTATGGACGATTTCTGACCCCCCCCCTCCCCTCTTCACACGGCGTCACAAGAAGTCAGACCCCCCCCTCAAATGACGTCACAAAGCTCTGCCCCCCCCCCCCCAAAACCATATTTCCATTGTGAAAATAAAACACGTGCTTCAAATCGCTTTAAACTATTGTCATTGTAGCGCGTATTTAATGTGGCGCTGCACACTCTGATGTTGTAGGAGAAAACATTTATTACCAAGTCTATTTAGTTAAGTAGAACGTGTTGTCTATATTGATTTATTAAAGTTGCGCATTTTGATGTGACGTCACATTTCTAAACCCCCCTTCCCCACCTCGTCACACATCGTCACAAATGTCTGACCGCCCCGCCCCCCCAGGTGCGTGACGTCATTTATGGACGGCCCCTAACCGGTTAACAGGTAATCCTCTCGCCTCGGTGACGAGGAGGGGACGTTCCTTCCCCTCGCCTGCCACTCAGGAGCACGTGGGTTCGATCCCGGACCCTGTGATGGTCCCCGTTGTTTGTGTTTGGAGTTTACATATTTTGTGTGTTACTGTGTGTACTGTGTGTGTGTTACTGTGTGTACTGTGTGTGTTACTGTGTGTGCTGTGTGTGTTACTGTGTGTGTACTGTGTGTGTTACTGAGTGTGCTGTGTGTGTTACTGTGTGTACTGTGTGTGTTATTGTGTGTTACTGTGTGTGTGTTACTGTGTGTTACTGTGTGTGTGTACTGTGTGTGTACTGTGTGTGTACTGTGTGTGTGTTACTGTGTGTTACTGTGTGTTACTGTGTGTGTTACTGTGTGTGTTACTGTGTGTGTTACTGTGTGTACTGTGTGTGTTACTGTGTGTACTGTGTGTGTTACTGTGTGTGTTACTGTGTGTGTGTACTGTGTGTGTACTGTGTGTGTTACTGTGTGTGTTACTGTGTGTACTGTGTGTGTGTTACTGTGTGTGTTACTGTGTGTTACTGTGTGTGTTACTGTGTGTTACTGTGTGTGTGTTACTGTGTGTGTACTGTGTTACTGTGTGTGTTACTGTGTTACTGTGTGTTACTGTGTGTGTTACTGTGTGTACTGTGTGTGTTACTGTGTGTACTGTGTGTGTTACTGTGTGTTACTGTGTGTGTGTTACTGTGTGTGTGTACTGTGTGTGTGTACTGTGTGTGTTACTGTGTGTACTGTGTGTGTTACTGTGTGTACTGTGTGTGTTACTGTGTGTTACTGTGTGTGTGTTACTGTGTGTGTGTTACTGTGTGTTACTGTGTGTGTGTACTGTGTGTGTTACTGTGTGTGTGTTACTGTGTGTGTTACTGTGTGTGTGTACTGTGTGTGTGTTACTGTGTGTGTTACTGTGTGTGTGTACTGTGTGTACTGTGTGTGTGTTACTGTGTGTGTTACTGTGTGTGTGTTACTGTGTGTGTGTACTGTGTGTGTTACTGTGTGTGTTACTGTGTGTGTGTACTGTGTGTACTGTGTGTGTGTTACTGTGTGTGTGTTACTGTGTGTGTGTTACTGTGTGTGTTACTGTGTGTGTGTACTGTGTGTACTGTGTGTGTGTTACTGTGTGTGTGTACTGTGTGTGTGTTACTGTGTGTGTTACTGTGTGTGTGTACTGTGTGTACTGTGTGTGTGTTACTGTGTGTGTTACTGTGTGTGTGTACTGTGTGTACTGTGTGTGTGTTACTGTGTGTACTGTGTGTGTTACTGTGTGTGTACTGTGTGTGTGTTACTGTGTGTTACTGTGTGTGTTACTGTGTGTTACTGTGTGTGTTACTGTGTGTGTACTGTGTGTTACTGTGTGTTACTGTGTGTGTTACTGTGTGTACTGTGTGTGTTACTGTGTGTGTTACTGTGTGTACTGTGTGTGTGTTACTGTGTGTGTGTTACTGTGTGTACTGTGTGTGTGTTACTGTGTGTACTGTGTGTGTTACTGTGTGTGTTACTGTGTGTACTGTGTGTGTTACTGTGTGTGTTACTGTGTGTACTGTGTGTGTTACTGTGTGTGTGTTACTGTGTGTACTGTGTGTGTTACTGTGTGTACTGTGTGTGTTACTGTGTGTATTACTGTGTGTACTGTGTGTGTGTTACTGTGTGTGTGTTACTGTGTGTACTGTGTGTGTTACTGTGTGTACTGTGTGTGTTACTGTGTGTGTTACTGTGTGTACTGTGTGTGTGTTACTGTGTGTGTGTTACTGTGTGTACTGTGTGTGTGTTACTGTGTGTACTGTGTGTGTTACTGTGTGTACTGTGTGTGTTACTGTGTGTACTGTGTGTGTTACTGTGTGTACTGTGTGTGTTACTGTGTGTACTGTGTGTATTACTGTGTGTACTGTGTGTGTTACTGTGTGTTACTGTGTGTGTTACTGTGTGTACTGTGTGTGTGTTACTGTGTGTACTGTGTGTGTTACTGTGTGTGTTACTGTGTGTACTGTGTGTGTTACTGTGTGTGTTACTGTGTGTACTGTGTGTACTGTGTGTACTGTGTGTGTTACTGTGTGTGTTACTGTGTGTACTGTGTGTGTGTTACTGTGTGTGTTACTGTGTGTGTTACTGTGTGTGTTACTGTGTGTGTACTGTGTGTACTGTGTGTGTTACTGTGTGTGTTACTGTGTGTACTGTGTGTGTTACTGTGTGTACTGTGTGTGTGTTACTGTGTGTGTTACTGTGTGTACTGTGTGTGTTACTGTGTGTACTGTGTGTGTGTTACTGTGTGTACTGTGTGTGTTACTGTGTGTACTGTGTGTGTTGCTGTGTGTACTGTGTGTGTTACTGTGTGTAATGTGTGTGTACTGTGTGTGTACTGCGTGTGTACTATGTGTGTACTGTGTGTGTTACTGTGTGTGTACTGTGTGTACTGTGTGTGTACTGTGTGTACTGTGTGTGTACTGTGTGTACTGTGTGTGTACTGTGTGTGTTACTGTGTGTGTTACTGTGTGTGTACTGTGTGTACTGTGTGTGTGTGTGAACTGCGTGTGTACTGTGTGTGCACTGTGTGTGTTACTGTGTGTGTTACTGTGTGCGTACTGTGTGTACTGTGTGTGTGTGTGAACTGCGTGTGTACTGTGTGTGTTACTGTGTGTGATACTGTGTGTACTGTGTGTGTTACTGTGTGTACTGTGTGTGTGTACTGTGGGTGTACTGCGTGTGTACTGTGTGTGTACTGTGTGTGTTACTGTGTGTGTACTGTGTGTACTGTGTGTGTGTTACTGTGTGTGTTACTGTGTGTGTTACTGTGTGTGTTACTGTGTGTGTTACTGTGTGTACTGTGTGTGTTGCTGTGTGTACTGTGTGTGTTACTGTGTGTGTTACTGTGTGTACTGTGTGTGTTACTGTGTGTACTGTGTGTGTGTTACTGTGTGTGTTACTGTGTGTGTTACTGTGTGTACTGTGTGTGTTACTGTGTGTACTGTGTGTGTGTTACTGTGTGTGTTACTGTGTGTGTTACTGTGTGTACTGTGTGTGTTTACTGTGTGTACTGTGTGTGTGTTACTGTGTGTACTGTGTGTGTGTTACTGTGTGTGTGTTACTGTGTGTGTTACTGTGTGTACTGTGTGTGTTACTGTGTGTGTGTTACTGTGTGTTACTGTGTGTACTGTGTGTGTACTGTGTGTGTGTTACTGTGTGTACTGTGTGTGTGTTACTGTGTGTGTTACTGTGTGTACTGTGTGTGTTACTGTGTGTACTGTGTGTGTGTTACTGTGTGTACTGTGTGTGTGTTACTGTGTGTGTGTTACTGTGTGTGTTACTGTGTGTACTGTGTGTGTTACTGTGTGTGTGTTACTGTGTGTTACTGTGTGTACTGTGTGTGTACTGTGTGTGTGTTACTGTGTGTACTGTGTGTGTGTTACTGTGTGTGTGTACTGTGTGTACTGTGTGTGTGTTACTGTGTGTGTGTACTGTGTGTGTGTTACTGTGTGTACTGTGTGTGTTACTGTGTGTGTGTTACTGTGTGTACTGTGTGTTACTGTGTGTACTGTGTGTGTGTTACTGTGTGTACTGTGTGTGTGTTACTGTGTGTGTACTGTGTGTGTATTACTGTGTGTACTGTGTTGTGTGTGTGTACTGTGTGTGTGTACTGTGTGTGTGTTACTGTGTGTGTTACTGTGTGTGTGTACTGTGTGTACTGTGTGTGTGTTACTGTGTGTGTTACTGTGTGTGTGTTACTGTGTGTGTGTTACTGTGTGTGTACTGTGTGTACTGTGTGTGTTACTGTGTGTTACTGTGTGTGTGTTACTGTGTGTGTTACTGTGTGTGTGTTACTGTGTGTGTGTTACTGTGTGTGTGTTACTGTGTGTGTACTGTGTGTACTGTGTGTGTTACTGTGTGTTACTGTGTGTGTGTTACTGTGTGTTACTGTGTGTGTTACTGTGTGTGTGTTACTGTGTGTACTGTGTGTACTGTGTGTGTTACTGTGTGTTACTGTGTGTGTGTTACTGTGTGTGTTACTGTGTGTACTGTGTGTGTTACTGTGTGTGTGTTACTGTGTGTGTTACTGTGTGTTACTGTGTGTGTGTTACTGTGTGTTACTGTGTGTGTTACTGTGTGTGTGTTACTGTGTGTTACTGTGTGTACTGTGTGTGTGTTACTGTGTGTTACTGTGTGTGTTACTGTGTGTGTGTTACTGTGTGTGTTACTGTGTGTACTGTGTGTGTTACTGTGTGTTACTGTGTGTGTGTTACTGTGTGTACTGTGTGTGTGTTACTGTGTGTGTTACTGTGTGTGTGTTACTGTGTGTACTGTGTGTGTTACTGTGTGTACTGTGTGTGTGTACTGTGTGTACTGTGTGTGTGTTACTGTGTGTGTTACTGTGTGTGTGTTACTGTGTGTTACTGTGTGTGTTACTGTGTGTTACTGTGTGTGTTACTGTGTGTTACTGTGTGTGTTACTGTGTGTGTTACTGTGTGTACTGTGTGTGTACTGTGTGTGTTACTGTGTGTACTGTGTGTGTTACTGTGTGTGTTACTGTGTGTACTGTGTGTGTTACTGTGTGTTACTGTGTGTTACTGCGTGTGTGTGTACTGTGTGTGTTACTGCGTGTGTGTGTACAGTGTGTGTACTGTGTATACTGTGTGTACTGTGTGTGTGTACTGTGTGTGTTACTGTATGTACTGTGTGTGTTACTGTGTTACTGTGTTACTGTGTTGCTGTGTGTGTACTGTGTGTGTTACTGTGTTGATGTGTTGCTGTGTGTGTACTGTGTGTGGTACTGTGTGTGGTACTGTGGGTGTACTGCGTGTGTACTGTGTGTGTACTGTGTGTGTACTGTGTGTACTGTGTGTGTTACTGTGTGTTGCTGTGTGTGTTACTGTGTGTACTGTGTGTGTACTGTGTGTGTACTGTGTGTGTACTGTGTTTGTTTGCTGTGTGTGTTACTGTGTGTACTGTGTGTGTTACTGTGTGTACTGTGTGTGTACTGTGTGTGTTACTGTGTGTACTGTGTGTGTTACTGTGTGTACTGTGTGTGTTACTGTGTGTACAGTGTGTGTACTGTGTATACTGTGTGTGTTACTGTGTGTACTGTGTGTGTTACTGTGTGTACTGTGTGTGTTACTGTGTGTGTTACTGTGTGTACTGTGTGTGTTACTGTGTGTACTGTGTGTGTTACTGTGTGTGTTACTGTGTATACTGTGTGTGTTACTGTGTGTACTGTGTGTGTTACTGTGTGTACTGTGTGTGTTACTGTGTGTACTGTGTGTGTTACTGTGTGTACAGTGTGTGTACTGTGTATACTGTGTGTGTTACTGTGTGTACTGTGTGTGTTACTGTGTGTACTGTGTGTGTTACTGTGTGTACTGTGTGTGTTACTGTGTGTACAGTGTGTGTACTGTGTATACTGTGTGTGTTACTGTGTGTGTTACTGTGTGTACTGTGTGTGTTACTGCGTGTGTGTGTTACTGTGTGTACAGTGTGTGTACTGTGTATACTGTGTGTGTTACTGTGTTGTACTGTGTGTGTTACTGCGTGTGTGTGTTACTGTGTGTACAGTGTGTGTACTGTGTATACTGTGTGTGTTACTGTGTTGCTGTGTGTGTACTGTGTTACTGTGTGTGTTACTGTGTTACTGTGTGTTACTGTGTGTGTTACTGTGTGTACTGTGTGTGTTACTGTGTGTACTGTGTGTGTTACTGCGTGTGTGTGTTACTGTGTGTACAGTGTGTGTACTGTGTATACTGTGTGTGTTACTGTGTGTGTTACTGTGTGTGTTACTGTGTTGCTGTGTGTGTACTGTGTGTACTGTGTGTGTTACTGTGTGTACTGTGTGTGTACTGTGTGTGTGTGCTGTGTGTGTTACTGTGTGTACTGTGTGTGTACTGCGTGTGTACTGTGTGTGCTGTGTGTGTGTGTACTGTGTGTACTGTGTGTGCTGTGTGTGTGCTGTGTGTGTACTGTGTACTGTGTGTGTGTGCTGTGTGTACTGTGTGTGTACTGTGTGTGTACTGTGTACTGTGTGTGTGTGCTGTGTGTACTGTGTGTGTTACTGTGTGTGTTACTGTGTGTACTGTGTGTGTTACTGTGTGTACAGTGTGTGTACTGTGTGTACTGTGTGTGTTACTGTGTGTACTGTGTGTGTTACTGCGTGTGTGTGTTACTGTGTGTACAGTGTGTGTACTGTGTATACTGTGTGTGTTACTGTGTGTACTGTGTGTGTTACTGTGTGTGTGTTACTGTGTGTGTTACTGTGTGTGTTACTGTGTGTGTTACTGTGTTGCTGTGTGTGTACTGTGTGTACTGTGTGTGTTACTGTGTGTACTGTGTGTGTACTGTGTGTGTGTGCTGTGTGTGTTACTGTGTGTACTGTGTGTGTACTGCGTGTGTACTGTGTGTGCTGTGTGTGTGTGTACTGTGTGTACTGTGTGTGCTGTGTACTGTGTGTGTACTGTGTGTGTACTGTGTGTGTGCTGTGTGTGTGTGTACTGTGTGTGTACTGTGTGTGTACTGTGTACTGTGTGTGTGTGCTGTGTGTACTGTGTGTGTACTGTGTGTGTACTGTGTGTGCTGTGTGTGTGTGCTGTGTGTACTGTGTGTGTGTACCGTGTGTGTGCTGTGTGTGTACTGTGTGTGTACTGTGTGTGTACTGTGTGTGTGCTGTGTGTGTACTGTGTGTGTACTGTGTGTGTGTACCGTGTGTGTACTGTGTGTGTTACTGTCTGTGTTACTGTGTGTACTGTGTGTGTGTACTGTGTGTGTACTGTGTGTACTGTGTGTGCTGTGTGTGTATACTGTGTGTATACTGTGTGTGTGTACTGCGTGTGTACTGTGTGTGCTGTGTGTGTGCTGTGTGTCCTGTGTGTGTACTGTGTGTGTACTGTGTGTGTACTGTGTGTACTGCGTGTGTACTGTGTGCATACTGTGTGTGTACTGCGTGTGTACTGTGTGTATGTGCTGTGTGTACTGTGTGTGCTGTGTGTGTGTGCTGTGTGTACTGTGTGTGTGTACTGTGTGTGTACTGTGTGTGCTGTGTGTACTGTGTGTGTACTGTGTGTGTACTGTGTGTGCTGTGTGTGTGTGCTGTGTGTACTGTGTGTGTGTTTACTGTGTGTGTACTGTGTGTACTGTGTGTGTACTGTGTGTATACTGTGTGTGTACTGTGTGTGTACTGTGTGTACTGTGTGTGTACTGTGTGTGTTACTGTGTGTGTACTGTGTGTGTACTGTGTGTACTGTGTGTGTACTGTGTGTGCAGTGTGTGTGTACTGTGTGTGTGTGTACTGTGTGTGTACTGTGTGTGTACTGTGTGTACTGTGTGTGTACTGTGTGTGTACTGTGTATGTACTGTGTGTACTGTGTGTGTACTGTGTGTGTACTGCATGTGTACTGCGGTGTGTACTGTGTGCACTGTGTGTGTACATGTGTGTACTGTGTGTGTACTGTGTGTACTGTGTGTGTACTGTGTGCACTGTGTGTGTACTGTGTGTACTGTGTGTGTGTACTGTGTGCACTGTGTGTGTACTGTGTGTACTGTGTGTGTGCTGTGTGTGTACTGTGTGTGTACTGTGTGTACTGTGTGTGTACTGTGTGTACTGTGTGTGTACTGTGTGCACTGTGTGTGTACTGTGTGTACTGTGTGTGTACTGTGTGTACTGTGTGTCTACTGTGTGCACTGTGTGTGTACTGTGTGTACTGTGTGTGTACTGTGTGCACTGTGTGTGTACTGTGTGTACTGTGTGTGTACTGTGTGTGTGCTGTGTGTACTGTGTGTGTGCTGTGTGTACTGTGTGTGTACTGTGTGTACTGTGTGTGTACTGTGTGTGTGCTGTGTGTACTGTGTGTGTGCTGTGTGTGTACTGTGTGTGTACTGTGTGTACTGCGTGTGTACTGTGTGTGTGCTGTGTGTACTGTGTGTGTACTGTGTGTACTGTGTGTGTACTGTGTGTGTACTGTGTGTACTGTGTGTACTGTGTGTGTGCTGTGTGTGTACTGTGTGTGTACTGTGTGTGTACTGTGTGTACTGTGTGTGTGCTGTGTGTGTACTGTGTGTGTACTGTGTGTGTACTGTGTGTACTGTGTGTGTACTGTGTGTGCTGTGTGTCGTACTGTGTGTGTACACTGTGTGTACTGTGTGTGTACTGTGTGTGTGTACTGTGTGTGTGTACTGTGTGTACTGTGTGTACAGTGTGTGTGTGTACTGTGTAGTGCTGTGTGTGTTGTGTGTGCTGTGTGTGTGTACTGTGTGTGTGCTGTGTGTGTACTGTGTGTGTGCTGTGTGTGTGTACAGTGTGTGTGCTGTGTGTACTGTGTGTACAGTGTGTGTGTACTGTGTGTACTGCGTGTACTGTATGTGTGTGCTGTGTGTGTACTGTGTGTGCTGTGTGTGT
Source organism: Lampetra fluviatilis (assembly GCF_964198595.1). Classification (NCBI taxonomy): domain Eukaryota; kingdom Metazoa; phylum Chordata; class Hyperoartia; order Petromyzontiformes; family Petromyzontidae; genus Lampetra; species Lampetra fluviatilis. Next base: position 4,218,889 of record NC_136297.1, read on the forward strand.
ACAGTGTGTGTGTACTGTGTGTACTGCGTGTACTGTATGTGTGTACAGTGTGTGTACAGTGTGTGTACAGTGTTGTGTACTGCGTGTCCCCCTGTCCCGGCTTCTGCGTTTCCGAGGTGCCCCCCCCCCCCGCGTGCGAGGGGAGCGGTGGCGCAGCGGTTAGCGCGCTGCGACCCCGGTTCGAGTCCCGATCGCGGCGGACGCCGTACCTGGGCCTCCTCCCCTAGGTCGACTCGGCCTCAAGTGAGCACTGGGGAGACAAAGGCGGCCGGGTGCGCTCCTGGCCACCCACCCCCCCTCGTGCGCCGTGCTTCTCGCTAGCAGCACTTGCCCCAGCAGCCTGTGAATGCCATATGGGGGATCTTTGTCTTTGTATATCTGTGTGTAGTAAATGTGTGTGTAGTACATCTG
>NC_136297.1:4219499-4274499 GCF_964198595.1 Lampetra fluviatilis
GTTTTGGTGGTTGTTGTGGTGGTTGTGGTTGTGGTGGTTGTGGTGGTGGGTGGTGGTGGTTGTGGTGGTGGTTGTGGTTGTGGCGCAGTCTCTGCATGCCGAGGTTGACTCCCGGCCCGGGGTGAGGGAATCATTGAGTTCATCCGAGTCCCCGGGGCCGTGAACCCCCAGAAGGGTACCACAGAACACCACGCCCGGCCGCCTTTGTCTCCCCGGGTGGCGATGTTTACGACACACCGCACGCCCAGGTACTCATTTGAGGCTGAGTCGACCTAGGGGAGGCCCAGGACCCGCTCAGATAATCGCTGTCACTGGTGGTGGCCTATGAAGACACCTACACACACACACCTACACACACACACACTTACACACACCTACACACACACACTTTAACACACCTACACACACACTTTAACACACCTACACACACACTTTAACACACCTACACACACACTTTAACACACCTACACACACACTTTAACACACCTACACACACACACTTTAACACACCTACACACACACACTTTAACACACCTACACACACACTTTAACACACCTACACACACACTTTAACACACCTACGCACACACACACTTTAACACACCTACACACACACTTTAACACACCTACACACACACACTTTAACACACCTACACACACACACACACCTACACACACACACACCTACACACGTGAGTGGGGAGCGGTGGCACAGTGGTTAGCGCACTGCGCTACAAACCCGACGACCCCAGTTCGATGCCAGCTCACGGCCAATAACAGTGACGGATATCTGAAACCGATGCGGGTCTCCCCTAGGTCGACTCCGTTATAAATGAGTACCTGTTGCGGTGTGTCTTCACATCGCCATCAGGGATGGCGAAGGCGGTCGGGCGAGGTGCTGACCCCCCCCCCCTCGTGTGCCGCTCTGTTCCTTCTGTGAGTGTGAAGGTGTGTGTGTAGGTGTGTGTGTGTAGGTGTGTGTGTGTAGGTGTGTGTGTGTAGGTGTGTGTGTAGGTGTGTGTGTAGGTGTGTGTGTGTAGGTGTGTGTGTAGGTGTGTGTGTGTAGGTGTGTGTGTAGGTGTGTAGGTGAGTGTGTAGGTGTATGTGTGAGTTTAAGCGATGCGAGACAGAGTACGTGTCCCTTGAACAAAGTGATAGAGGGAGTGAGTGAACGAGGGAGTGAGTGAACGAGGGAGTGAGTGAACGAGGGAGTGAGTGAACGAGGGAGTGAGTGAGTGAACGAGGTGAACGAGGGAGTGAGTGAGTGAGTGAACGAGGGAGTGAGTGAGTGAGTGAACGAGGGAGTGAGTGAGTGAACGAGGGAGTGAGTGAGTGAACGAGGGAGTGAGTGAGTGAGTGAACGAGGGAGTGAGTGAGTGAGTGAACGAGGGAGTGAACGAGGGAGTGAGTGAACGAATGAACGAGTGAACGAGTGAGGGTGTGAGTGAGTGAGTTAACGAGGGAGTGAGTGAGTGACGCTTCACGAATTTGCGTGTCATCCTTGCGCAGGGGCCATGCTACTCTTCTCTGTATTGTTCCAATTTTAGTAGATGTACTGCCGGAGCAAGTGAGAGAGGGAGGGAGTGAGTAAGAGAGTGAAAGAGTGAGTGAGTGGCTGGGACAGTGAGTGAGTGAGTGAGCGAGTGAGTGGGTGGGATAATGAGTGGCTGGGATAATGAGTGAACGAGTGAACGAACGGGTGAACGAACGGGTGAACGAACGGGTGAACGAACGGGTGAACGAACGGGTGAACGAACGGGTGAACGAACGGGTGAACGAACGGGTGAACGAACGGGTGAACGAACGGGTGAACGAACGGGTGAACGAACGGGTGAGATGATGGAAGAATGGAGGAAGCGAGCGGGTGCGTGGGTTCCGTTCCTGTGAGTCTCTGCCGCCCTCTGCCGTTCACATGGTCACCGTCAGCCACGTGATTAATCCACCGTCAGCCACGTGATTAATCCACCGTCAGCCACGTGATCAATCCACCGCAAACGCGTTGGCAATAACAATCCACCCGCTCGCTCCCCGCAAGTGCTGTTAGCGAGCACCTATGAAGGCCGGAACGGCACACGAGGGGGTGGGGTGGCCAGCACCACGCCCGACCGCCTTTGTCTCCCCAGTGGCGATGTTTACACATTGCACCAGGCACTCATTTGAGGCTGAGTCGACCTAGGGGAGGCCCAGGACCGGTTCAGATAATCGTCACCGGTTGTTGGCCGTGAGCGGGAATCGAACTCGGGTCGGCGGGTTCATAGCGCAGCGCGCTAACCTCTACACCACCGCTCCCCACAAACACACAAACACACACAGACACAAAGGCAAAGATCCCCCGTATAGCCTTAACAGACTCTAGCGGCAAGTGCTGTTAGCGAGCACCTATGAAGGCCAGAACGGTACACACACAGACACACACACAGACACACATACAGACACACATACAGACACACACACAGACACACACACAGACACACACATACAGACACACACACACAGACACACACCCACAGACACACACATACAGACACACACACAGACACACACAGCCACACACACAGACACACACACAGCCACACACACAGACACACACAGACACACACACAGCACACACACAGCCACACACACAGACACACACACACAGACACACATACAGACACACACACACAGCCACACACACAGACACACACAGCCACACACACAGACACACACAGACACACACACAGCCACACACACAGCCACACACACAGACACACACACAGCCACACACACAGCCACACACACAGACACACATACAGACACACACACACAGCCACACACACAGACACACACATACAGACACACACACACAGACACACAGACACACACATACAGACACACATACAGCCACACACACAGACACACACACAGACACACACACAGACACACACAGCCACACACACATACAGACACACACACACACAGACACACACAGACACACACACACAGCCGATGTCATCGCTCCATCTCTCTGTGGTGGACGCCCCCGTACCCTCCCCCCCTCTCTCTCGTGCGCGCGTGTTAATTCTTCCGATCCAATAAATGACACAAATCTGGTCGCATACACCGACCCGATAATAAGACGTAACCAGCGGGTGAGAGGGGTGGGTGGGGGGTGTGGTGAAGTGCGGTCATCGATATGAATCGATGCATCATTGATCTTAGACCGGCCCCCACCCCTCCCCACCTTCCGATCAGTGAGCAGCAGATACGTGTTGAGTTAAAATGACACTTTATTTGATACTTTACCGGGCTAAGGCCCCCACTGACCGAGGCACGCAGCTCTAGTTGTTTTCCCACGTGATGAGTGGACATTTGTATAGAAGGCAAATACTCTAAGGGGCCGTCCATAAATGACGTCACGCAATTTTGGACGATGTATGATTTGAAGGTTTGAAGTTTTCGTGACCGCAAGGATTCCACTTATCTGTGAGAGCTTTACCAACAGGCAACGGGACAATAAATCACAGCTAATCGAATCGCGAACCTTCCTTTATTTATTTTTTTATGTTTTATCTCTTATTTTTATTTTCTTCACCTACGTGACTTTACCGAGAGAACCAAGAGTCACGAAAACTTCAAATATTAAATTAACAGCCACGTAATCTCGGGACACGGATGTGGACAGTCTGCTGAACTTCGTTGGCACCGTACGTAACCAACCGTGGCTCATCGGAGGTGCAGGGTGGGGGGGTCAACAAACTGATGTCTTGATAATTGTTTTTTTACCCTTCTATCTGGCAACAAAACTGACACCTTTTTTACGAGGAGTCATGTTTGCATAGACCGCAATACCTGCAGTCATAATGCAAACAAAAAACACAACTCTGATAATGTATACACTGTCCTTGAAGTTGATTGGTCCACACCCGAGACAGCTTCCTTAGAGCCTAGTCTCACATGGTGTTGGACCAGATGACGCCAAAAGGCGCACAACTCAAAGACAATGCACCATCAGAGTATGAGAGCTCGGGGCAAGCATTTACACCATTGGAACCTCATTTGCCAGTAGCAAAATATGACAAAACTGACACCTAAAAAAAGGTGTCAGTTTTGTTGCCAGGAAAAAGGGTAAAAAACCAATGATCATATGTTGCTACTGGCAAAAGGAGGTTCCAATGGTGAAGTCTTCATTTGAAGCTTTCGTGACTGCAGGAATCCACACTCTGTGGTAGAAAATAAAATACATCACGACGTTTCGATCGCAACACAAGCGGTCGTCCTCAGACGGAAAAAAAAACTAAAATCCAGAAATGCTGGATTATGTTATTTTATACTTACGTGACTTTACCGAAGGAGTACACAAAAAGCATTTCTAAATAAACGAGTTGGCAACGCAAATTGACAAGTGAATGGCCGAGCAGCTCAGTGCGCAACCACTGCGCCACCGCTCCCCTCGTAGGAGCCACACTCGGAACATCGCCCGCTCCCTGCCCCCAACCGAAAATCGTTGATTACTAAAATCCTTAATTAATATCGATCCGGGTTATCCCCTCAGAGGGAATCCATTACAACCCGCCCCCACCGCCACCACCACCCAACCCACCCACCCCTCTCCTCTCCAAGCTCGTTCACTAATTAGCGTCGGCTGATGGAGAGAGAGGGGGGTGGTGGTGGTGGTGGTGGGGGCTGCCGTGATTAATGACTCGGCTAATTAGCTCGTTACCGTGGCACGCGCCCTCGCGTCAATGAGCGGGGCGTTAATTAGTGACACCTCAAGCGAGGGAAGTGAGCAACTCACTCTCTCTCTCTCCCTCTCTTCATTTGATTGCGACAACCTCGATGGGTGCTGTTTGTCTCTGGCCGTTTGGCGCCTCGGGGTCTTCGGGCTGGGCAACTGCCGTGGCTAGGAGATGTTGACTACCTCGCCTGGTCTACAGGAGGTCGTGGGTTCGATCCCGACCCTGAGGCCTGCTGCTGTATGTTTGGAGTTTGCGTGTCTCTCTCTCTCTCATCATCACGGTGGCTAGGAGATGTTAACTCCATCGCCTGGTCTACAGGAGGTCGTGGGTTCGATCCAGATCCTGACGCCTGCTGCTGTATATTTGGAGTTTGCGTGTCTCTCTCTCTCTCATCATCACGGTGGCTAGGAGATGTTAACTACCTCGCCTGGTCTACAGGAGGTCGTGGGTTCGATCCCGACCCTGAGGCCTGCTGCTGTATGTTTGGAGTTTGCGTGTCTCTCTCTCTCTCATCATCACGGTGGCTAGGAGATGTTAACTCCATCGCCTGGTCTACAGGAGGTCGTGGGTTCGATCCAGATCCTGACGCCTGCTGCTGTATATTTGGAGTTTGCGTGTCTCTCTCTCTCTCATCATCACGGTGGCTAGGAGATGTTGACTACCTCGCCTGGTCTACAGGAGGTCGTGGGTTCGATCCAGATCCTGACGCCTGCTGCTGTATATTTGGAGTTTGCGTGTCTCTCTCTCTCTCTCATCATCATCACGGTGGCTAGGAGATGTTGACTACCTCGCCTGGTCTACAGGAGGTCGTGTGTTCGATCCCGACCCTGACGCCTGCTGCTGTATATTTGGAGTTTGCGTGTCTCTCTCTCATCATCATCACGGTGGCTAGGAGATGTTGACTACCTCGCCTGGTCTACAGAAGGTCGTGGGTTCGATCCCGACCCTGACGCCTGCTGCTGCTGTATATTTGGAGTTTGTGTGTCTCTCTCTCTCTCACCCCGTGGTCACGTGGACTTTCTTGGGGTCCTCCAGTTAGAGAGCATTTGGGCTGCAATGAATTTCCACGTGATGATGATGACGATGATCGGCCCACTTCGGTGAGCGATCGTTTATTAGAGCCGGGTCGCGTCTGAAAAAAAGAGCTACACAGTTCAGTGGGCCTTACCTGGTAACACATCCCTCCTGCGGAGGGAGCTGGTAGGAACACGTTGGGTTGCTCGGTCAATGGCCAGGGTCAACGGCGGCGTGGTGTATTCCGCAAATATGCCCGACTGTGAGGGCGGGCACAAGCCGGCGTGAGTAGGTTAAACGTTGAGTTTTATAAGGGCACCACGGGGTGACCAGCCCCTCCCCTCCCAGCCCCTCCCTCCCTCCCCACCCAGCCCCTCCCCACCCTCCCCTCCCTGCACGACGGACGGACACAATAATCCCCTGTGGGCTAGTGTAACCAGGAGGTTCCTACCAGTATAACCTAGTCCATCCCTTGGTGGGGGGGGGCATGGGTGGGCTGCATTCCGATGCACGACAGACAAATAATCCCTGGTGGGCAGTGTGGAACCTGTTGTTCCTACCTTCGTTGAGTTCTATAAGGGCACAACGGGGTGACCAGCCCCTCCTCACCCAGCCCCACCCCTTCCACCCCCCACCCAGCCCCACCCTCCCCACCCAGCCCCTCCCCACCCAGCCCCTCCCCACCCTCTCCATCCAGCCCCTCCCCACCCAGCCCCTCCCCATCCTCCCCACCCAGCCCCTCCCCACCCTCCACACCAAGCCCCTCTTCACCCTCCCCACCCAGCCCCACCCTCCCCACCCAGCCCCTCCCCACCCTCCCCTCCCAGCCCCTCCCCATCCTCCCCTCCCGGCCCCTCCCCACCCTCCCCACCCAGCCCCTCCTCACCCAGCCCCACCCTCCCCACCCAGCCCCTCCCCACCCTCCCCACCCAGCCCTCCCCACCCTCCCCACCCAGCCCCTCCCCACCCTCCCAACCAAGCCCCTCCCCACCCTCCCCTCTCCACCCAGCCCCACCCCTTCCACCCCCCAACCAGCCCCACCCTCCCCACCCAGCCCCTCCCCACACTCCCCTCTCCACCCAGCCCCACCCCTCCCATTTTTGAATGCACGATGGACGGATACAATAATCCCCATGCGGGCTGGTGTAACCAGGAGGTTCCTAGCAGTAAATTGATTTTCTTTATATTTTTAACGAAAGACCCGTCCCCGCCACACCCCACCCCACCTCGCCCACGCCGTCACAAACTTTACTCGCGCGAACCTTGTGGTGGGCGTCGTCACCGGGGGGGGGGGGGGGGCGAGGAATCCATTCGGAAATCTGGCGCCGAGGTGCGAGCCCCGACGCGTTTATTCGAGAACGCAACCCGCGTAAGTGGATGTCACAGAGCTACATCTGAGGTCCATTCTTTAAGTGACACTCACGCCGGCTTGTGCCCGCCCTCACAGTCGGGCATATTTGCGGAATACACCACGCCGCCGTTGACCCTGCAGGCCATTGACCGAGCAACCCAACGTTCCTACCAGCTCCCTCCGCAGGAATGTGTTATATACAACACTAGCAGGTGTACCTGTTCTTCGCACTGAAATTAATAGTTTAGTCCGAGTGTACATAGATTACCCCCCCCACCCACCAGCCGCGCATTTGTGCGGGATACACGGCCTACGCGGAGGGTGGTGGGGGGGGGGTGCGTGACGTCAGTAGGCACACTGCGTGACGTCATCAGACACACTGCGTGACGTCAGCAGGCACACTGCGTGACGTCATCAGGCACACTGCGTGACGCTGCCGCATGCGGGTGACATCACAGATCTGACGTCACCACTCACTTGCCGTGCAAAATGTATCCATTATTGCACCCCCCCCCCCCCCCCAAATACAAAAGTCTATTTTTATACTTTTTCCTTTATGTGAAGTCTGGAAGTTACCCACATGCCAAATTTAAAGTTTGTTGCATGTTGGGAAGTACGCTAAACATTTCGAACAGACACACTTACAAATTTCCCTTTTTGTATATATGTAGGACTCGTACAAGGGTTGTCTTTCTCGCCTCTTTATTTTCCTCTTCAGAGTCCACCTTCGTCTCGGCGCGGCCTCGCTCCGCTCCGCGTCTCTCCGTGCCCTCGACCTCACTGTCGCCACGCCTGTCGCCTCTACGGTTTCTCCTACACTGCATCCTTCCGATGCATGGCTACCCTGGTCGCTCACTGCGTTCTCGCTACCACCGTCTCTCCGCGCTTCACTCTACCGTCACTTGCTCTGCGACTCTCCGGGCACCGTTACTGCAGCTCCATCCACGACGCCGACTCGTACAGGACTCCCTTCTCTCCGTTGCGCTCTGGCTTATATCCCCACACCAATTAATCTCCCTAATTAACTCTACCCCCCCCCCCCCCGCTTATCGCTCGCCCCCTTGCCCCCCCCCCCCCCCCCGTGTCACGTGGCCTTGTTTTCGCCGCCGGAGCGACGCCAGCTAATGCCCAATTACCTTTCCAGCCAATCACTGGCCTGTGTCCTCCTCCCGGCTACCCTGACACCTGTTCCAACCCTTAACGACCCACTTCGCCTAAAGTCACAACAACAACCATTACCTCACATCACCCCACTGTACTGTGCTTGCTTGCATAGCAACAGAGGCGGGAGATGCGTGGCGCGCTATACTCAAGCCCTACATATATATAGAAAATAGATAGATATAGATCAGGGGTCTGCAACCTTTAAGACATAAAGAGCCACTTGGACCCGTTTCCGAAGGAAAAAATAAACTGGGAGCCGCAAAACCATTGCAACATTTAAAACAAATATAACACTGCATATATTGTTTCTTACCTTATTGCTATATACAGGATCGTGCAGTCAGCTGTCAATCTGAATAAAAAAAGGACTTTTCACTTAACAATGTAAAATATATTTTTGCAAATTAATAGCTAAATTACCTGGTTAATGGGATTTTTGCTCCTGAACCTCAGTGCACAGTGTCTGCACATCAGGGCTGTAAGACGTCACCTTCATTTTCACACAGGCTTGCAAGCTGTCATCTGTGAGGCGTGATCGATGTTTGTTTTTAATATAGTTCATGTTGGAGAAGACCTGCTCACATACATATGTGGAGCCGAAGATCGACAGGACTCCAAATGCATACTTTTTCATGTTTATATAAGTGTTGGGGATGGCATTCCATGTTTCGAATACAAGTTTGTCCTGTTTGGGAAGGTTTTCAATATCACTCCATTTATGATTCTGAGCCAGAATGGCCTTCTGACGGGCAACATCCTCAAGAGTAGCGGTCAAGCATTTGAACTTGGACACCCATATATCTTTGTCGGCTATATCGGCCAGTTCCATCTCAAGATCAGGTTGACTTACACCTGCAAATGCAGTCATATTCAATAGGGATGGATCGATCACCAGGGGAGTGACAGGGAAGGATAATGTCGTTTTTTCCTCTCTGAACTCACAGAATCGTTTCCCAAACGAACTTTGCATTGTGGTGATTGCAGACTTGAAATATTCCAAATTTATCGTATCATGACTTTGTTTGAACTCTCTCAAAGAGGGAAAGTGAGACAGTGTACCTCTCTGTAAATCTTTGACAAACACTGTCAACTTGCGCTCGAATGCCAAAACCTCCTCCAGCATGTGCAGGGCTGTGCCTCCTTTCCCCTGAAGGGTTGTATTTAGCGTGTTTAGATGTGCTGTCATGTCTACCATAAAATGTAATTTTTCCAGCCACTCTGGCTGTTCCAGCTCAGCAAAGGTGAGCTCTTTGCTGCCCAGGAAGCTTTTTACTTCTTCCAAACATGTGACAAAGCAACGGCAACGTTATTGCCTGTCACCGGGCGGGCAGTGTGGAGCGGAGCGGCGACCTGTCAGCAGCGGCAACGCCAGAGCAGGTGTCACAGTGCGCCTCCTCCCCTCGCTAGCATCCGCCCCGGAGCCGCGGTCAAGGTTCAAAAGAGCCGCATGCGGCTCCGGAGCCGCAGGTTGCCGACCCCTGATATAGATGATTGAACAGCAAGGACACAGAGTCACTCCCGTTTGGGAAAGGTGGCAGGCCACAGTTGTATTGTCTCATCGACGCCACACACACCACACACACAAACAACAACATCAGACGCACGCTGGTGATGGTTGTGGCTGCGGGTCAAACACCAGAATCTTGCCCATACCCAACGAGCATCACCGCCCCCCCCCACACACACAACACACTCCCCGTATCCCAACCCCGCCCGCACGCCCGTCTCTCCCCCGTCCTCTAACCCCAACCCGGGCCAGGGAGCGCTGCGTCCAGGCACGTGGAGCCGAAACGTCGGCAAGGAAACGCAGCCCACTGAGCAGAGGTCGCAAACGGGTTTTGATTCCGTACCCGTACCCGGCCGCACCAGGGTCGCAATCAGGTACCCGTACCCTACCCGATACCCGGCTACCCGTACCCGGCCGGGTATCGGGTAGGGTACGGGTATCGGGTACCCGTACCCTACCCGTACCCTACTCGGCCGGGTACGGGTACGGTACGGGTACCTGATTGCGACCTCTGGGATGAAGCCACGTTGCAGGCGCGGGTGGGTTGATTCTAGGAACTTGAATTGAGAGAAGAGACAAGACGTTGGGAAATGAGTGACAAACGGTGACTCACCAGTGACTCACGGTCTACCCGTACCCGTACCCGGCCGCACAAGGGTCGCGAACGGGTACCCGGCCGGGTACGGGTAGCCGGGTACCCGGTTGCGACCTCTGCCACGGAGAGACCCCGCGCGCTGTTGGCAGCAGCCCAGGTAAATAGTCGCCCTGTTGACCCCACCCCCGCACCTCCGATGAGCAACACTGGCTACGTACGGTGGTAACGAAGTTCAACATTCGCACAAACCGTCTCCCTTTCCTCCCAGGCCCTCGTATTAAAATCGTGCTCTCATCAATTAAAAAGTCAACGTGGCTGGTCACGCGGCGTGTCGGACCCGTTGCTCCTCCCCCCCCTCCCCCTCGTGCTCGGCAAGCCGCGATTTGAAAAGAAATAATTCATCGAAAAAGGGAAGAAAATAATTAGGGGTGCGCATCTCACGATCCGGATGGCTGGCTACGTTGGCCCGCGTGGTGTTCGATGTTGGGGGGGAGGAGCGGTGGCGCTGCGGTTAGCGCACCCCAATCCCCCGCTTCACCGACACCAGCAGCGCTTGACGAGTATCTAAACAGCGGTCACCGGCACTCCCGCCCGATGGTGTGTGTGTCCATCGCCGCGAGGGAGACAAAGGCGGCCGGGCGTGGCGGCGCGAGCCTCACCATCCCGCCGTGTGCCACGCCAGACCTCGCAGGAGGCGCTATTCGCTAACAGCACTTTGCTCCAAGTCTATCGAAGGCTCTACGGGGTGGGGGGGGGTGGGCAAGAGGAGGATCGTGATCTCTGTGTACCAGTAAAGTACATGTGCGCGCACGCGATCCTGCCCGGACACAAACACCGGGCGTCTTGCGATCACTCTGGTAGGGGCATCTTACGATCCAGATGGCGCGGGGGGGGGGGGGTTCGGTGGTGGCCACTGTAAACCACCCACCGCCAGCTATAAAGGCGCAGCCCTGCAATCGCTTGCACAGGCCACTGCTGGCAGAACGGATCTCCACTGAGGGAGGGACAATTATTCGTTAGTTATTGACCAAATGACATCGAATTATTTTTGCATTATTAATGAAGGGGGGGGGCACAAGATGTGCTCCCCCTGGGGTCGTGGTCGCCATTATTAACCACGTCCCCACCTCGTGACCTCATCCTCCCTGGCTCAGGTGAGTGGAGGTGAGTGGAGGAGAGTGGAGGAGAGTGGAGGAGAGTGGAGGTGAGTGGAGGTGAGTGGAGGTGAGTGGAGGAGAGTACGAATTCATCACGATCCTGAAGAGGGCGGTGGGTGGGTGGGCGGGTGGTGGGGGGGTCGTGAGTTTTGATTTTCACGACCGCGAGGGGGGGGGGGGGTCATCACACACTGCGAGCGCCCGCAACATACGGGGGGGGGCATGGAAACATAATCGAGTCGGACAGATGCACCACTGCACTCGAAACGTGACCGGCGATCCATCGATAACCGATTGCAAGTCGTCGATTACCCATTTGTTGTCACAGGCCCGGAGGCGAGTTCAACGGAATTGAGTCGAGGGCGAGGATGTGGCGAGTGGCTTGCGGGGATGACGAGCAGAGCACCTCGCGAAGTTGTCACGACGATGAGTCCGTGCCCGACTCATCGGCACGCCCGGCCACAAGAACAATCGCACGGGGGACTTGCAGTCGAACGTACACGCGGCACACACACACGCACGCACATGGCCTCAAGCGGTCACGCACACACGCAGGCACTCTCGCACACACGCAGGCACTCGCACACACACGCAGCTAACACACACACAGCCAACCCCTTTTCCTTGTGGCTCACACACATGCGCGCACACTAACACGCACGTGCGCACACCAACACGCACGCGCGCACGCACACTAACACACACGCGCGCGCGCACACAATGACAAACTCAGAGTAGCATCTACACAGGACAAAGCAAACGCAGGCACGGGCCGACTGGACGGCCAGGTGAGTGCGTGTTTCCGTGTGCATGTAAGTGAACGTGTGTGTGTGTGTGTGCGTGAGCGAATGTGCGGGTGTGCACAAGGGTTTTTGGTGAGCGTGCAAGCGAGTGAGCGCGCGTGTGGCGTGCGCGCGTTTATGCGGAGGTACACACGCACGCACGCACGCCACACGCACGGACGCACGCACGGACAAACTGACAGACACGTGGGTAGAGAGGCAGCCGGGCGGACGGCGTTGATGTCGCGGACGGTGGGCAGCGAGCGTGCGGTGGCGGCGGCGGCAACGGTGGGGGGGGGGGGGGGCAATGCCTCCCCCCCCCCCACCCCACCCCTGGCAACCCGTGGCACCACGACGGCGGTCGTCACGGCGACGGTCCCATCAGTCCCCTTCACTGAGACTTCTGCTTCTTGGCGAGGGCGCGCGGAGACGCGTCGCTCTCACTCTTGGCCGCTCCGTTCACGTGCGACGCTGCGACACGCGGACACACGGACACGCGAACACGCGGACACGTGGACACGCGGACACACGGCGGGGGACAGAGCAACGGGCGGGTTTCAATCACCGATCGTGTCAACCACGGCACCTATCCGCAGAGGAGTCCACCCACTCAGCGGATGATGGCAGAGCCGTGCCAATCGGCATCAATCGAACTCCGCCCACTGCTGCAGAGACATTGCAACTACTGCACTGTAGAGGCAACGACGTAGATTTCAGGAACATGTCCGTCCGGTTTAAGCCGCGGTGCGCAGCTGGCAACGAACATTTCCGCGAGAAACGAATGCAGAACCGATTTTAGATCCTTCAATTCGGGGCTCAACGGGGGGGGGGGGGCCAAATCCGCGAGCGATTAGTTCACGTCGAAATCCCGGGGCCCGCGCGGTTCGTCCGCAAGTCGGAGAACAAAAAACCGCACGCGGACAAACCGGGCAGCCGTCTGCACGCCGCCTCCTCTCAGGGCGCACGCCTTCCGAGCCTCGTCAGTAGAGGGCGACCAACGCCACGTACCGCCCCACCGCGTGCCCACCGACGGCCCCCCGCGGGCCCCCCACCGCGGGCCCCCCGTCTCACCGGCGTCTTTGCGGCTCTTGCCCGAGCGCAGCGGGGGGCCCCCGCCGGCCTTGCGGGCGCCGGCGGCGGCGGCCTGGGCGGCGTGCCGGGACTCGCGCCACCGCCGCAGCTGGAAGTTGAGGAACCGCCACATCATCCACACCTGGGTGAGGCACACGGCGGCCAGCGTGCTCATCCTGCACACGCACACACAGAGACACACACGCAGAGACACGCACACACAGAGAGACACACACGCAGAGACAGCCACATCATCCACACCTGGGTGAGGCACACGGCGGCCAGCGTGCTCATCCTGCACGCACAGACACACGCGCACACAGAGACACAGAGACACACACACAGAGACACGTGCACACAGAGACACACGCACTCATACATAGAGACACACTCATACATAGAGACACACTCATACATAGAGACACACTCATACATAGAGACACACTCATACATAGAGACACACACGGTCACACACACACACACAACAACAACAACTGTCATTCGCCACTAAGTGGCGGTGACGTCACACACACGGTCACACATAGACACACACTCATACATAGAGACACACACATACATAGAGACAAACACACGGTCACACACACATACAGACTCATACATAGAGACACCAACGGTCACACACACATACATAGAGACACACATACACACACACTCACACAGAGACACACACACGGTCACACACACACTCATGCACAAACACAGTCACACAGAGAAATTGTCATCATCGTTATCATCTGTGCGCATGTGCGTGCTCCATATGATGTGTGTGTTCCGCGTGCGTGTGTGCCATGTGTGTGTTGCATGTGTATTGCATGCGACGCGTGTATTGCATGTGAAAGGTGTGTGTGCGTGTCCCACGTGTGTGCGCCACGCGTGCCACATGTGATGCGCGTGCGTGCGTGTTCCGCGCGTGTGTGTGCGTGTCCCACGTGTGTGTGCGTGCGTGTGCGTGTCCCACGCGTGTGTGTGCGTGTGTGTGTGTGTGCGTGCATGCGCGTGCGTGCTCACGTGTATGCGTGCGTGTGTGTGCGCGTGCGTGTCCCACGTGTGTGCGTGTGTGTGTGTGCGTGCGTGTCCCACGCGTGTGTGTGTGTGTGTGCGCGCGTGCTGCGTGTTCGTGCCCCACGTGTGTGTGTGTGCGCGTGTGTGCGTGTGTGCCCCACGTGTGTGTGCGTGTGTGCGTGTGTGCGTGTGCGTGCGTGCTGCGTGCGTGCTGCGTGTGCGTGCGTGCTCACGCCGCGTACCGCACGGTGACCGTGTTGAAGTTGCCGGTCGCCAGGTCGAGCCCCTGGGGGAGCGAGCGCGCGAGTCCGAACCACACGGTGAGCACGGTGAGGGTGAGCGTGGCGAGGCGCGCCACCACGAACAGCACGGCCCACACCGTGAACCTGCCACGGGGGGGGGGGAGTGGTGACACAGAGGGCAATACAGCCATGAGGACACATGGAAACACGGGGAGGCATGGGGGGACATGGGGCATGCGTGTATTGCATGTTTTGTGCACGTGTGTGAGTGAGCGTGTGTGTGAGTGAGCGTGTGTGTGAGTGAGCGAGTGTGTGTGCTGTGTGAGTGTATGAGTGAGTGTGTGTGTGCGTGCGTGCGCGACTGTGTGCGCGTGCTCACAGTCTGCGCACGCGCTCCGTGTAGAAGGAGAGGATGCGCGCCGTGTGGAACACGAGCTCCACCGCGTAGTGCAGCAGCAGCAGCACCAGCCCCAGCCGCCATAGCCTGAGAGCCACACGGCCACCACACAACGTGACACACCACACGCACAGCGCACCACTCAACATGGCACACACACAGCGCACCACACGCACAGCGCACCACTCAACATGGCACACACACACACAGCGCACCACACAACATGGCACACACACAGCGCACCACACAACATGGCACACACACAGCGCACCACACAACATGGCACACACACAGCGCACCACTCAACATGGCACACACACAGCGCACCACACACACAGCGCACCACTCAACATGGCACACACACAGCGCACCACACGCACAGCGCACCACTCAACATGGCTCACACACAGCGCACCACACACACAGCGCACCACTCAACATGGCTCACACACAGCGCACCACACACACAGCGCACCACACGCACAGCGCACCACTCAACATGGCTCACACACAGCGCACCACTCAACATGGCTCACACACAGCGCACCACACGCACAGCGCACCACTCAACATGGCACACACACAGCGCACCACACGCACAGCGCACCACTCAACATGGCACACACACACACAGCGCACCACTCAACATGGCACACACACAGCGCACCACACGCACAGCGCACCACTCAACATGGCACACACACACACAGCGCACCACTCAACATGGCACACACACAGCGCACCACACGCACAGCGCACCACTCAACATGGCACACACACACACAGCGCACCACACAACATGGCACACACACAGCGCACCACACAACATGGCACACACACAGCGCACCACACAACATGGCACACACACAGCGCACCACACACACAGCGCACCACTCAACATGACACACACACAGCGCACCACTCAACATGGCTCACACACAGCGCACCACACACACAGCGCACCACTCAACATGGCTCACACACAGCGCACCACTCAACATGGCACACACACAGCGCACCACACACACAGCGCACCACTCAACATGGCACACGCACAGCGCACCACTCAACATGGCACACACACAGCGCACCACACACACAGCGCACCACTCAACATGGCACACACACAGCGCACCACTCAACATGGCTCACACACAGCGCACCACTCAACATGGCTCACACACAGCGCACCACACACACAGCGCACCACTCAACATGGCACACACACAGCGCACCACTCAACATGGCTCACACACAGCGCACCACTCAACATGGCTCACACACAGCGCACCACTCAACATGGCTCACACACAGCGCACCACTCAACATGACACACACACAGCGCACCACTCAACATGGCACACACACAGCGCACCACACACACAGCGCACCACTCAACATGACACACACACAGCGCACCACTCAACATGGCACACACACAGTGCACCACACACACAGCGCACCACTCAACATGACACACACACAGCGCACCACTCAACATGACACACACACAGCGCACCACACACACAGCGCACCACACGCACAGCGCACCACTCAACATGGCACACGCACAGCGCACCACTCAACATGGCTCACACACAGCGCACCACTCAACATGGCTCACACACAGCGCACCACTCAACATGACACACACACAGCGCACCACTCAACATGGCACACACACAGCGCACCACACACACAGCGCACCACTCAACATGACACACACACAGCGCACCACTCAACATGGCACACACACAGTGCACCACACACACAGCGCACCACTCAACATGACACACACACAGCGCACCACTCAACATGACACACACACAGCGCACCACACACACAGCGCACCACTCAACATGACACACACACAGCGCACCACTCAACATGGCACACACACAGTGCACCACACGCACAGCGCACCACTCAACATGACACACACACAGCGCACCACTCAACATGGCACACACACAGTGCACCACACACACAGCGCACCACTCAACATGACACACACACAGCGCACCACTCAACATGACACACACACAGCGCACCACACACACAGCGCACCACTCAACATGGCTCACACACAGCGCACCACTCAACATGGCACACACACAGTGCACCACACACACAGCGCACCACTCAACATGACACACACACAGCGCACCACACACACAGCGCACCACACACACAGCGCACCACTCAACATGACACACACACAGCGCACCACACACACAGCGCACCACACACACAGCGCACCACTCAACATGACACACACACAGCTCACCACTCAACATGGCACACACACAGCGCACCACACACACAGCGCACCACTCAACATGACACACACACAGCGCACCACACACACAGCGCACCACACACACAGCGCACCACTCACACAGCGCACCACTCAACATGACACACACACAGCGCACCACACACACAGCGCACCACTCAACATGGCACACACACAGCGCACCACACACACAGCTCACCACTCAGCATGACACACGCACAGCGCACCACTCAACATGACACACACACAGCGCACCACACACACAGCGCACCACTCAACATGACACACACACAGCGCACCACACGCACAGCGCACCACTCAACATGACACACACACAGCGCACCACACGCACAGCGCACCACTCAACATGACACACGCACAGCGCACCACTCAACATGACACACACACAGCGCACCACACGCACAGCGCACCACTCAACATGACACACGCACAGCGCACCACACGCACAGCGCACCACTCAACATGGCACACACACAGCGCACCACACGCACAGCGCACCACTCAACATGACACACGCACAGCGCACCACACACACAGCTCACCACTCAACATGGCACACACACAGCGCACCACACACACAGCGCACCACTCAACATGGCACACACACAGCGCACCACTCAACATGGCACACACACAGCGCACCACACGCACAGCTCACCACTCAACATGGCACACACACAGCGCACCACTCAACATGACACACACACAGCGCACCACACACACAGCTCACCACTCAACATGGCACACACACAGCGCACCACTCAACATGACACACACACAGCGCACCACACGCACAGCGCACCACTCAACATGACACACACACAGCGCACCACACGCACAGCGCACCACTCAACATGGCACACACACAGCGCACCACACGCACAGCGCACCACTCAACATGACACACACACAGCGCACCACTCAACATGGCACACACACAGCGCACCACACGCACAGCGCACCACTCAACATGACACACACACAGCGCACCACACGCACAGCGCACCACTCAACATGACACACACACAGCGCACCACTCAACATGACACACACACAGCGCACCACACACACAGCGCACCACACACACAGCGCACCACACACACAGCGCACCACTCAACATGACACACACACAGCGCACCACACGCACAGCGCACCACTCAACATGACACACACACAGCGCACCACTCAACATGACACACACACAGCGCACCACACACACAGCGCACCACACGCACAGCGCACCACTCAACATGACACACACACAGCGCACCACACGCACAGCGCACCACTCAACATGACACACGCACAGCGCACCACACACACAGCGCACCACTCAACATGACACACACACAGCGCACCACACGCACAGCGCACCACTCAACATGACACACGCACAGCGCACCACACACACAGCGCACCACTCAACATGGCACACACACAGCGCACCACACACACAGCGCACCACTCAACATGACACACACACAGCGCACCACTCAACATGGCACACACACAGCGCACCACTCACACAGCGCACCACTCACACAGCGCACCACTCAACATGGCACACACACAGCGCACCACACACACAGCGCACCACTCAACATGGCACACACACAGCGCACCACTCACACAGCGCACCACTCACACAGCGCACCACTCAACATGGCACACACACAGCGCACCACACACAGCGCACCACTCAACATGACACACACACAGCGCACCACACGCACAGCGCACCACTCAACATGACACACACACAGCGCACCACACGCACAGCGCACCACTCAACATGACACACGCACAGCGCACCACACACACAGCGCACCACACAACATGACACACACACAGCGCACCACACGCACAGCGCACCACTCAACATGACACACACACAGCGCACCACACGCACAGCGCACCACTCAACATGACACACACACAGCGCACCACACGCACAGCGCACCACTCAACATGGCACACACACAGCGCACCACTCAACATGACACACACACAGCGCACCACACACACAGCGCACCACACGCACAGCGCACCACTCAACATGACACACACACAGCGCACCACACGCACAGCGCACCACTCAACATGACACACACACAGCGCACCACTCAACATGACACACACACAGCGCACCACACGCACAGCGCACCACTCAACATGACACACGCACAGCGCACCACTCAACATGGCACACACACAGCGCACCACACACACAGCGCACCACTCAACATGACACACACACAGCGCACCACTCAGCATGACACACACACAGCGCACCACACGCACAGCACACCACTCAGCATGACACACACACAGCGCACCACTCAGCATGACACACACACAGCGCACCACACGCACAGCACACCACTCAGCATGACACACACACAGCGCACCACACACACAGCGCACCACTCAGCATGACACACACACAGCGCACCACACGCACAGCGCACCACTCAGCATGGCACACACACAGCGCACCACACACACAGCTCACCACTCAACATGGCACACACACAGCGCACCACACACACAGCGCACCACTCAACATGGCTCACACACAGCGCACCACACGCACAGCTCACCACTCAACATGGCACACACACAGCGCACCACACACACAGCGCACCACTCAACATGGCACACACACAGCGCACCACACGCACAGCGCACCACTCAACATGACACACACACAGCGCACCACTCAACATGACACACACACAGCGCACCACACGCACAGCGCACCACTCAACATGACACACACACAGCGCACCACACGCACAGCGCACCACTCAACATGACACACACACAGCGCACCACTCAACATGACACACACACAGCGCACCACACACACAGCGCACCACACGCACAGCGCACCACTCAACATGACACACACACAGCGCACCACTCAACATGGCACACACACAGCGCACCACACACACAGCGCACCACTCAACATGACACACGCACAGCGCACCACTCAACATGACACACGCACAGCGCACCACACACACAGCGCACCACTCAACATGACACACGCACAGCGCACCACTCAACATGGCACACACACAGCGCACCACACACACAGCGCACCACTCAACATGACACACACACAGCGCACCACTCACACAGCGCACCACTCACACAGCGCACCACTCAACATGGCACACACACAGCGCACCACACACACAGCGCACCACTCAACATGGCACACACACAGCGCACCACTCACACAGCGCACCACTCAACATGGCACACACACAGCGCACCACACACACAGCGCACCACTCAACATGACACACACACAGCGCACCACACGCACAGCGCACCACTCAACATGACACACACACAGCGCACCACACGCACAGCGCACCACTCAACATGACACACACACAGCGCACCACTCAACATGACACACACACAGCGCACCACACACACAGCGCACCACACGCACAGCGCACCACTCAACATGACACACACACAGCGCACCACACGCACAGCGCACCACTCAACATGACACACGCACAGCGCACCACACACACAGCGCACCACACACACAGCGCACCACTCAACATGACACACGCACAGCGCACCACACACACAGCTCACCACTCAACATGGCTCACACACAGCGCACCACACACACAGCGCACCACACGCACAGCGCACCACTCAACATGACACACACACAGCGCACCACTCACACAGCGCACCACACACACAGCGCACCACACGCACAGCGCACCACTCAACATGACACACGCACAGCGCACCACTCACACAGCGCACCACTCAACATGACACACACACAGCGCACCACACACACAGCGCACCACTCACACAGCTCACCACTCAACATGACACACGCACAGCGCACCACACACACAGCGCACCACTCACACAGCGCACCACTCAACATGACACACGCACAGCGCACCACACACACAGCGCACCACTCACACAGCGCACCACTCAACATGACACACACACAGCGCACCACACACACAGCGCACCACACGCACAGCGCACCACTCAACATGACACACGCACAGCGCACCACACGCACAGCGCACCACTCAACATGACACACACACAGCGCACCACACGCACAGCGCACCACTCAACATGACACACGCACAGCGCACCACACACACAGCGCACCACTCACACAGCGCACCACTCAACATGACACACACACAGCGCACCACACACACAGCGCACCACACGCACAGCGCACCACTCAACATGACACACACACAGCGCACCACACACACAGCGCACCACACGCACAGCGCACCACTCAACATGACACACACACAGCGCACCACACACACAGCGCACCACACGCACAGCGCACCACTCAACATGACACACGCACAGCGCACCACACACACAGCGCACCACTCAACATGGCACACGCACAGCGCACCACTCACACAGCGCACCACTCAACATGACACACACACAGCGCACCACTCAACATGACACACGCACAGCGCACCACACACACAGCGCACCACTCAACATGACACACACACAGCGCACCACTCAACATGGCACACGCACAGCGCACCACTCACACAGCGCACCACTCAACATGACACACACACAGCGCACCACTCAACATGGCACACACACAGCGCACCACTCACACAGCGCACCACTCAACATGACACACACACAGCGCACCACTCAACATGACACACGCACAGCGCACCACACACACAGCGCACCACACACACAGCGCACCACTCAACATGACACACACACAGCGCACCACTCAACATGGCACACGCACAGCGCACCACTCAACATGGCACACACACAGCGCACCACACACACAGCGCACCACTCAACATGACACACGCACAGCGCACCACTCAACATGGCGCACACACACAGCGCACCACACACACAGCGCACCACTCAACATGACACACACACAGCGCACCACACACACAGCGCACCACTCAGCATGACACACACACAGCGCACCACTCAGCATGACACACACACAGCGCACCACACGCACAGCACACCACTCAGCATGACACACACACAGCGCACCACACACACAGCGCACCACTCAGCATGACACACACACAGCGCACCACACGCACAGCGCACCACTCAGCATGACACACACACAGCGCACCACACGCACAGCGCACCACTCAGCATGACACACACACAGCGCACCACTCAGCATGGCACACACACAGCGCACCACACACACAGCTCACCACTCAACATGGCACACACACAGCGCACCACTCAACATGGCACACACACAGCGCACCACACACACAGCGCACCACTCAACATGGCTCACACACAGCGCACCACACACACAGCTCACCACTCAACATGGCACACACACAGCGCACCACACACACAGCGCACCACTTAACATGACACACACACAGCGCACCACTCACACAGCTCACCACTCAACATGGCACACACACAGCGCACCACACACACAGCTCACCACTCAACATGGCACACACACAGCGCACCACACACACAGCGCACCACTCAGCATGACACACACACAGCGCACCACACGCACAGCGCACCACTCAGCATGACACACACACAGCGCACCACACACACAGCGCACCACTCAGCATGACACACACACAGCGCACCACACGCACAGCGCACCACTCAACATGGCACACACACAGCGCACCACACACACAGCGCACCACTCAACATGGCTCACACACAGCGCACCACACACACAGCGCACCACACACACAGCGCACCACTCAACATGGCTCACACACAGCGCACCACACACACAGCGCACCACTCAACATGGCTCACACACAGCGCACCACACACACAGCGCACCACTCAACATGGCACACACACAGCGCACCACTCAACATGGCTCACACACAGCGCACCACACGCACAGCGCACCACTCAACATGGCACACACACAGCGCACCACTCAACATGGCTCACACACAGCGCACCACACGCACAGCGCACCACTCAACATGGCACACACACAGCGCACCACTCAACATGGCTCACACACAGCGCACCACACGCACAGCGCACCACTCAACATGGCTCACACACAGCGCACCACTCAACATGGCACACACACAGCGCACCACTCAACATGGCACACACACAGCGCACCACTCAACATGGCACACACACAGCGCACCACACACAGCGCACCACTCAACATGGCTCACACACAGCGCACCACTCAACATGGCACACGCACAGCGCACCACTCAACATGGCACACGCACAGCGCACCACACACAGCGCACCACTCAACATGGCTCACACACAGCGCACCACTCAACATGGCACACACACAGCGCACCACTCAACATGGCTCACACACAGCGCACCACTCAACATGGCACACACACAGCGCACCACTCAACATGGCACACACACAGCGCACCACACACACAGCGCACCACTCAACATGGCTCACACACAGCGCACCACTCAACATGGCTCACACACAGCGCACCACTCAACATGGCACACACACAGCGCACCACACACACAGCACACCACTCAGCATGACACAGCACACACACAGCGCACCACACACACAGCACACCACTCAGCATGACACAGCACACGCACAGCGCACCACTCAACATGACACAGCACACACACAGCGCACCACACACACAGCACACCACTCAGCATGACACAGCACACACACAGCGCACCACACACACAGCACACCACTCAGCATGACACAGCACACGCACAGCGCACCACACACACAGCGCACCACTTCAACGTGACACACCACACACACAGCGCACCACTCAACGTGACACACCCCACACAGCGCGCCCACAGCATAACACAACACGAAACGCGCACGCAGCGCCCACTCAACATAGCACAACCCCCACCCCACACGAACGTGTGATCATACACTGGCGTCGCACGCATTGTGATCATCGTGGAGCCAAGCGGCCCACTCGGCCGGTCGTTACAGACACAACAACAACGTGACGCGTGTGTACGGGAATGAACGTGTGCGTGCGTAAGTGACCGTGTGAATGAATGGGCGTGTGTGTGTGTGTGAGTGCACGTGTGCATGAGTGTCTCGGTGTGTATGTAAGCGACTGTGCGAGTGTGTAAGTGACTGTGAGCGTTTCAGTGTGTATGCAAGCCAATGTGCGTCAGTGCACGAGTGTTTCGGTGTGTATGTAAGTGACCGAGTGTGTGAGTGTGTAAGTGTGTGTGTGTGTTTCTCACACACACTTGTGTAGCGGTTAGCGCGCTGCGCTATAAACCCGGCGACCCGGGTTCGATTCCCGCTCACGGCCAACACCAGTGACGATTATCTGAACCGTTCCTTGGCCTCCCCTAGGTCGACTCAGCCTCAAATGAGTACCTGGTGCGGTGTGTAAATATCGCCGCTAGAGAGACAAAGGCGGCCGCGCGTGGTGCTGGCCACCCGCCCCCTCGTGTGCCGTGCCGGCCTTCATAGGTGCTCGCTAACTTGCCCCTACAGTCTGTTAGGGCTATACGGGGGATCTTTGTCTTTGTTTTCCGGGATCTTTTACGCAGAGGTACACACACACGCAGACACACGGACGGATGGCCGGACAGACTGACAGACACTCGGCTAAGAGGCAGACGGTGTGGACGCTGCTCGGCATGGCCGGCGTTGATATCGTGGACGTGGGGAGCAAGCGGTGGTGGTGATGGTGGTGGGGATCCAATGCTCGCGCCTCACAGCAACAAGGGCCTGGGTTCGGGTTCCCGACATCGGTAACATTTGCTGCGTGGAGTCTGCACGTTCTCTCCCCGTTCTGCGGAGTGCGCAAGAGCGTGAGTGAGTGGGCGAGTGGATGAGTGTGAGCGCTTGTTGGGCAGAGTGGAGTGTGCGCGTTCCCTCCGCCTGTTATGCGCGGGTTTCCGCCGAGTTTCCTTACCACAGCCAATGCCACACAATGTAACTGCAGAAAAGTTACCGGCACACTACTCAACTGGGTGTAAGAGTGTCAATGTGTGTGTGTGTGTGTGCCGGTGAGTGCCGGCGTGCACACGGAAGGGGGGGGGTGCAGCGGTCCTGTGCTACGAACCTGCTGGATCTGGATTTCATTCCCGGCCACGACCAACATCGGTGGCGAATATCTGAACCGATCCTGGGCCTCCCCAAGGTCGACTCTGCCTTAAATACCTGGTGCGGTGCGTAATCATCGGTATTGGGGAGACAAAGGCGGCCGGGAGTGCTTGGTGCTGTTCACAACGCCACCACCCCCCCACCCCACGAGTAGTTGCGCCGTGCCGGCCTTCATAGGCGCTCGCGAACAGGAACTTGCCCCAAACAGCCCACATAGGCTATGCGGGGGAGCTTTGTCTGAGAGCTTGTGTACGTACGAGAGCACGTAGGCAGCTGCGATGTGGATCAGGTAGAGTGAGATGTACTGGATTTGCCGCGCCATATCCTCCTGCGGCAACACACAAAGAGAAAGATCCCCCGCGTAGCCATTTCACAGACTGCTGGGGCAAGTGCAGTTGGCGAGCATCTCTACCGACACGATCACGGTACAATCTTCATTATAACAACAGGATCATGGCATAATCTTCATGAGAATGATACTACCACAGTATAATCTTTATTGTAAGTATACAATCATGGTATCATCTTCGTCATAACGACACGATCATGGTATAACCGTCATGGAAAAAAAATCTTAATTCACGAGACTCGATCGCGATATAACCTGCATCATGACGACACGATCGCTGCATAACACAAGAAGACGCGGCGTGAAAGAGTAGGCCAAGGACCTTCGATCTTCCATCATAAGATAGTGCTGGTTGGGCCTCGACTGGGGTCTAACGACCCCCCCTACCCCACCCCCCCTACCCCACCCCCCACCTCACCTCCCCCGTACCCCACCCCCTTTACCCCACCCCCCACCTCACCTCCCCCGTACCCCACCGCCCCGTGTGTGGGGGTGTAGCGGACGAACCCTTCGTCCACTCATCGTCAATCTTTAATTCTAGATTTGAAGCTTTCGTGACTGCAAGGATTCGTATTCTTAGGTTTTTTCGGTAAAGTTACGTAGGGAAAAAAAAAAGGAACGTGAATTTTTAGTTGGGAAGGCGGAAGGGGGAGGGGGGTTTGGAGTGATTTGGAAAACACGGCTGAAAGACCCGGCGCAGTGCGGAAGGCCTCTAGGGCCGGAGCGTGGCAGGAAAACCCCTGGTTACGCGATCGAGGCTCCCACAAGGCCGTGCGGGAGGGGGGGGGGTGGGTGGGTGGGGGGTGGCGACAGTTTGGCGCCAGCTATCGTCGCCTGCGCTCGTGTTTGCTCCGGTTCTCTGCGGCGAGCACAAGTGGGGCTCTCGCTGCCCCCCCCGGCGCCACTTCCGGCGGAAAGAGGCCGCCCCCCGAGATGCCGAACTGGAGGTGGTAGTAGCCCCCCCGGCACTACCACGCTGCGCAGACGTCTTGGAGGAGGAACGCCATCGAGTGAACGGAACTGCGCCGCGCGAGTAGGAATCATATTCTTACGGTTTTTTTTTTTTTCGGTAAAGTCACGTAGGTAGATAAAAAGAAAATTAAAATGAATGAAAGTTAAATAAAAATAAAATAAAATAAATCACGACGTTTCGGAGGCAACGCAAGCTTCCGTCTTCAGGTGGAACCGTCACAGCACGATGGCTGTATCGAGTGAGAGAAATTCCAAGACAAAAGTCCTCGTGTATATAAGTAGGAATCAGCGGTCGTACCGCTGCCTCGGCGTAGCGTCGCGCAAGGCACTGGGAGACGCTACCGGGAGCTGCTCGAACGCTACCCGCGCACCCCAGGCCTTTGCCCGGCCTGCATAAGCATCTCACATGCGTTGTCGCGGACTGTGCTTCACACTATATCATTCATCGCAACGCGATTTTTCCATAACGCGGTGCGCCTCAGAAACGCAACTTACAACCACGTTGAAGGAGAACAGCCTCTACACGTCGCCGCGTGCTAGTCCACGGGGGCCTAGTGGCCTTCCAGACCAACACTAACCAGCCGCAGCAGCAGCAGCAGCAGTGTGCAGCGTTCGGTAAGCAAACTCTGGGCCCGTTCTGGGTCTACGTCCAGCAGAACCAGGGCTCGTTCCGACAAATGGTCGTCGTGTTACCAGATGTTGCCATTGGCAAGAGCACTCCCGTCAAAACTACGGGGCCTACCGCCCTCGGTCCAACACTTGAGACATGGGGATGCTTGGGGTGCGCGTTGAGCCGATAGGCCCCTTCTAGAGATGCCTGGCGTCGCGCTGCGGTAGCGAGATGTTAACTACCTCGCATGGTGTGCAGGAGGTCGTGGGTTTCATCCCGACCCTGACGCCTGCTGCTGTATATTTGGCGTTTGCATGTCTCTCTCTCATCATCATCATCACGGTGGCTAGGAGATGTTAACTACCTCGCCTGGTGTACAGGAGGTCGTAGGTTCGATCCCGACCCTGACGCCTGCTGCTGTAGATTTGATCTCCCCGTGGTCACATGGATTTTTTCCTCCGGGCCCTCCGGTTTTTCCCTCCACGTTTAGAATCAACGTCTCGCATTTCAACTATTTAGTTGCCATGAATGTCCACGTGATGATCGACAAGCTATCATTCGTGAAGGCCAGGACGCTTCTGACAAAGAGCCTTCCCCGGTGAAACATAATAAGGTTTAGTTCAGTTACGAATGGGGGTGGAATCGGGAGGGTGGTGGTGGCGGTGGGGTTGGTGCATGCGCTCACCTTCTTGATCTTCTGGAAGTAGAGCTCAGGGATGGCGTGCAGCCAGTAGGCCAGCTGCCCGATGAAGAAAAACTTCACAAGGAACCTGAGCAGCAGAAACGCACGCACGCACACACGCACACAAACACATGCACACACAGCAAGAAGGGTCTACGCGAGTCCACGGGTCTCTACGCGAGAACACGGGTCTCCACGCGAGAACACGGGTCTCTACGCGAGGCCACGGGTCTCTTGAGAAACCAAAGAAACCTCGACCGGAACCCAGCACCCTGTCGGCTGCCGCCTCGGTGTCTCCGACACGGCCACGGTGAACCCCGCGTGGGCACTCACGGCATCTCCGTGTGCGGGTAGCCCTCCCACAGGCTGGCGGGGCGGGTCACGTCATTCTCCTGGAACGACACGCAGACACGCATGCACGAAGACAACGATCGCCTGTATATAGCCCGAACGGACCGCCGGGGCAAGTGCTGTTATAGCGAGTGGTGCCCACGAAGGCCGGCGCGGCACACGAGGGGGTGGGTGGCCAGCACCACGCCCCGGGCCGCCTTTGTCTCCCCAGTGGCGATGTTTACACACCGCACCAGGAACTCACAGGAGGCAGAGTCGACCTAGGGGAGGCCCAGGACCGGTTCAGATAATCGTCACCGCTGTTTGCCGAGAGTGGGAATTGAACTCGGGTCGCTGGGTTCGTAGTGCCGCGTGGTAACCGCTACACTACACGCGTGTGCGTGCACACACACACACACATGGTTTGTCACCAACCACAGCACCCCATCAGCAAGGCAAAGGCGTAGCCCCTGCAATCGCTTGCTCATACCACCGCTGGCTAGAGGGCATTTTATTTGGCACACTCGTGAATGTGTGCTGTGTGAGTGACTGCCAGTGTGGGTAGGTGACAGAGAGGAGGGTGAGTGTGCGAGTGAGTGAGTGAGTGACGGAGAGAGTGAGTGAGTGAGTGAGTGACGGAGAGAGTGAGGTGAGCGAGTGACCGAGAGACTCGCCAAGGGAGTGAGTGACCAAGCGAGTGAGCGAGAATGAGTGAGCGAATGACAGCGAGTGAGTGAGTGACCGAAAGAATGACCGACACGGAGCTTGCCCTTTGACCTTCTGTCACTACGACCGTGGCAACCACTCCTGTGAACTTTGGCTCAGCCGTCCCTCCGCCAGCATTCAACACGCAAACTCCAACAACAACAACAACCGCCATTCGCAACTAGGTGGCGGTGACGTCACCACGATGCTTGTGCCAGGCGATGTGCACGTTGAGGCCACGTGAAGTGTCGAACGCCCGCTGGCACGAGGTCACGGGGCAGACCCAGGTGCTATGGGTCGAATGACTGAGACGACTGGCTGATGCACCACCTGTGCCCCCTACTGTGCCAACTTGCTGTCGTTTAGCCGCCCGGCGCTCCGCTCGTTGTTGTGAGCGTCGCTCCTCTCCCCTCCGTTGTTGTTCGAGGGCGACTGCCTCCAACTGCCCAGTAGCGTCCTTCACGAGCCTCCTCCACAGAGGCCGATCTTGACACCGCTGGTACCAGTCATTGGCAAGTCCACTCAGCTCCACATCCTCCTGTACCACATCACTCCATCTCTTCTCTAGCCCGTGCCGCGCCCGTTTAGCCCCCTCAATCCGGCCGAACAAAAGCTGTTTCGGCATGCGGTGGCTGGGCCTGCGGACTACATGACCCAGCCAACGCAGCCTTGCCTGCCGGAGGAGCTCACAGATGGGACTTTGTCCAGATCTTTTAAGGATATGTGAGCTCCTCACACAATCCAACCTGGTTAAACCCTGGATTGGTCATAGGCAGGCCAGCCTAAATGTTTATAACCGGCGAAGATGTTCCATTAGGGGGGTCCACGTTTCGCAAGCGTAGCGCAGGGAGGGAATAACCGTGGCCGAGAAGACCTGAAGCTTCGTGTGGAGCAACAGACCAGGTAGCTTCCATACAGCTTTACGCAACCAATGAAAAGATATTGCCGCTCGACTGATTCGGAGTGAGACCTCTGCTGTCAAACCGGAGCCGGTCATGAGCACACTGCCCAGGTATGAGAAACTCTCCACTCTCTCCACAACTGCCCCATCACCAATTGGGAGTTGTGGGGTTGGAGTGTCCGATGGTACAAAATACCCAGGCCGGTGCTCAGTTTTGGTGGGGCTGATGGTAAGTTCCCACCTCTTAGTGGCAAGCTCCAGGTTCAGCAGCAGCGCCTCCAACTCCAGAAATTACCAGATCGACATTAATTAACTACCACTAAACTACGAGACGCAAACTCCACGCACACACACACACACACGCACGCACGCAGCGTGAGAGAGAGAGTGGAGCCCGTGTCTGGAATGGAACCCAGGCAAGGGCGAGGCTGTGACGTACGGGCAGGAGGATGTAGGCCGCCCAGCCGACGGAGACGAGGTAGAAGGCGGCGAGCTGCCCGGACTCGTTGAACTTGCTGTGCTTCGTCTTGGAGAGGTGCAACCGCCGGTTGAGCCTCTACACCACCAGCACAACCACCATCACCACCACCACCAACATCACGACCAACACCACCACCAACATCACCACCATCACCACCACCAACACAACCACCATCACCACCACCAACATCACGACCAACACGACCACCATCACCACCACCAACATCACGACCATCACCACCACCAACATCACCACCATCACCACCACCAACACAACCACCATCACCACCACCAACATCACGACCATCACCACCACCAACATCACCACCATCACCACCACCAACACAACCACCATCACCACCACCACCATCACGACCAACACGACCATTATCATCATGACCATTACGGCCATCACCACCACCATCACCACCACCAACATCAAGACCAACACGACCATCACCACCATCATCATGATGACCATCACGACCAATACCACCACCACCATCACCATCACGACCACCACTACCATTATCATCATGACCATTACCGGCCATCACCACCACCACCGCCATCACCACCACCACAATCACCACCATCAAAGACAAAGACTCCCCATGTAGCCTTAACAGACTGTTGGGGCAAGTGCTGTTAGCGAGCACCTATTAAGGCCGGCACGGCACGAACGGATGGGTGGCCAGCACCATACCGGGCTGCATTTGTCTCCCTTGAGGCGATGTTTACCGACACACTGCACCAGGTACTAATTTTAGGCTAAGTAAACCTCGGGGAGTCCCAGAACCGGTCCAGATAATCCTCACTGGTGTTGGTGGCCTTTAGCAGGAATCAAACTCTGGTCGCCGGGTTCATAACGCGGCGCGCTAACCGCTGCGCCACCACTCCCCCAACATACAAACTCCATCGCCGCCAACACTACCACAGCGCGCCACCAAAAACCATCACGGGCATTAGAGAGCGAGTGTGCGAGTGTGAGAATCAAGTGAACAAGCGAGCGACTCGGTGAGTGACGACAGAGTGTAACGACTGATTGGGTGAGCGAGTGAGTGAATGAGTGATTGGGCAAACGAGTGAACGAGTCGGTGACTGAAAGAATGAGCGACTGAGTGATTAACCGAGTGAGCAAGTTGGTAAGCAAACAAGTGCACGGGTGACTAAACAATTGAGCAAGCGAATGAATGAGTTGAGCAAGACAGCAAGAGAGTGCCTGGGTCTGTGAGTGAATGACCAAGGGATTGAGTGAAGGAGCGAGCGATTGAGCGAGCGACTGAGTGAGTGCACAAGCGACTGAGTGAGTGCGCAAGCGACTGATCAAGCGAACGAGCGAGCGACTGATTGAGTGATTTCTTAAGCAAGCAACCGAGTGAGTGCGCAGGCGACTGATCAAGCGAACGAGCGAGCGACCGAGTGACTTATTGACCAAGCGACTGACTGAGTGAGCGAGCGACTGAGTGAGCGAGCGACTTATTGACCAAGCGACTGAGTGAGTGCGCGAGCGACTGAGTGAGCGAGTGATTTATTGAGCGAGCGACACCGCAGGAGTCTGTTCAAGCGAACGAGCGAGCGAGCGAGGAGCGACCGCGTGAGCACGTACGTCGAGGCCGTACTCCTGCAGCACGGCGTGGCACACGATGACGAGCAGCGCGTAGAAGAGCGCCGCTGCCGCGTCCTTGGGCCCGTACTGGTACAGGACGCGCTCCTCCTGCCCCTCTGGGGACGCACGCACGACAAGAACGCACAACCGCCACCACCACCACAATCGTCGTCGTCGTCGTCGTCATCATGACAACACCACCAACTCAAGTACGCATTTCCGTTCCTCCTGCTCCCTCTGGGCGCGTGCACACACACCGACGCACAATCACCACAACCACCACCACAATCATCATCATCATTCGTCGTCGCCATTACACCACCACCATCACAATAGCTCCACCATCATCATCATTGGCATAATTAGAACACCACCAACTCACGGAGAAATTCCCGTTCCTCCTGCCCCCTGTGGGCGTGTGCACACACATCGACGCACAATCACCACAACCACCACCACAATCATCATCATTCGTCGTCATCATTACACTACCACAACCATCACAATAGCTCCACCATCATCATCATTGGCATAATTAGAACACCACCAACTCACGGAGAAATTCCCGTTCCTCCTGCCCCCTCTGGGCGTGTGCACACACACCGATGCACTAATCACCAAAGCACAACCACCATAACCATCGTCGTAACAACACCGACTCTCACTTCCCGATTCCGGCTTATCCACTGCGAGATTAAAGCCTCCCCACCCGTGCAGCGTTGGTCGCGAGGTTTGATCGATCACATATTTGCGGTTGGGTCAGTAGTTTGGCGAGTGGATGAACGAGCGGAAGGGTGAACTGTTGAGTGATTGGTTGGGTGAACAGTTTCAGAGCGGAAGAGTTGGTGAGCAATTGGGTAAGTGGATGAATAAGCAGATGGCAAGCAGATGAGTGAGCAAATTATAGAGCGGATGGATGGATGGAGGTTGGGTGAGCGGATAGGTTGGTGAGCGATTGAATAAATGGATTAGTGAGCAGTTGAGTGAACAGATGAGTCAGCGGATGAGTAGGTAAGCGAATTGGTAAGTGGATGAGCTAGTAGATGGGTGAGAGGAGCGGATAGGCAAGAGGATGAGCGAGCAGATGAGCAGGGCACCACGGTGGCGAGATGTTAACTACCTCGCCTGGTACACAGGAGGGCGTGGGTTTGATCCCAACGCTGATGTGCATGCTGTATATTTGGAGTTTGCAGGTTCTCTCTCTCTCATCATCATCACGGTGGCTAGGAGATGTTAACTACCTCTTCTGGTACACAGGAGGGCGTGGGTTTGATCCCAACGCTGATGTGCATGCTGTATATTTGGAGTTTGCAGGTTCTCTCTCTCTCATCATCATCACGGTGGCTAGGAGATGTTAACTACCTCTTCTGGTACACAGGAGGGCGTGGGTTTGATCCCAACGCTGATGTGCCTGCTGTATATTTGGAGTTTGCAGGTTCTCTCTCTCTCATCACCATTACGGTGGCTAGGAGATGTTAACTACCTCTTCTGGTACACAGGAGGGCGTGGGTTTGATCCCAACCCTGATGTGCCTGCTGTATATTTGGAGTTTGCAGGTTCTCTCTCTCTCATCATCATCACGGTGGCTAGGAGATGTTAACTACCTCGCCTGGTACACAGGAGGGCGTGGGTTTGATCCCAACCCTGACGTGCCTGCTGTATATTTGGAGTTTGCGTGTCTCTCTCTCTCTCATCATCATCACGGTGGCTAGGAGATGTTAACTACCTCGCCTGGTACACAGGAGGGCGTGGGTTTGATCCCAACCCTGACGTGCCTGCTGTATATTTGGAGTTTGCGTGTCTCTCTCTCTCTCATCATCATCACGGTGGCTAGGAGATGTTAACTACCTCGCCTGGCACACAGGAGGGCGTGGGTTTGATCCCGACCCTGACGTGCCTGCTGCTGTATATTTGGAGCTTGCATGTTCTCTCACTGTCTCCCCGTGGTCACGTGGATTTTCTCCAGCTCCTCCGGTTTGTCCCTTCACATTTAGAATTAACGTGCGCTGAGAGTATTTGGCTGCTATAAATGTCCACGTGATAAGCCACTTCCGTGAGCGATGAGTTGTGAGAGCCAGGTCGCTTCCCAAGAGCTGTACAGCTCAGTGGGCCTTACTGGGTAAAAAAAATTAAAACAAAAAAATTAAAAAATAAAAATATAGCTCAACCATTGCTTAAGTGGATGAGTGAGTGGATGTGTGAGCAGATAGGCGAGCTGTTGGGCGAGCTGTTGGGCGAGTGGTTGGGCGAGCGGTCGACTGAGTGTGGTCGAACAATGTCCTGCCGCTACACCCCCCCCCCCCCGCGCGCCCCCCTGGGCCTACGTACCGCTGGCGGGCACAGTCACGTTGTACTGCAGCGTGATGAACACCACCGCCACTTTCGCCGTCACCTGCAGACAAGACACACGCGCAACACACACACACAGAACACGCACGCAGACAAACAAGCACACGTGTGACCGTGAGCTCAAACCGCCTCCAACCGGTGTGGTGGGAACCAGACAGGTGAGTCAACACATGCATGTGTACACACATACACACACGCGCGCGTGCTTGCGCGCACTCACACAAATTACGCACGCAATGATGGCGCCCACACCTCTCAGCAAGAAAGCCCTGGGTTCAATTCCCGACGTTTGTGTGTGGAGTTTGCGTGTTCTCTACCGGATCTGTCAAGAGCGAGAGTGAGCGAGCCGAGTTTGTGAGTTCTCTCTTCCCGTTCTGGCATGGGTTTTCTCCGGTTTTTCCAGCCTCCTCCCACAGCTAAACAAATATAAACCCCACCGCAATGGTACTGCCAGTGGCCCAACATGCTGCAAGATTACGTGCAAATTACTCAATAGGGTTTCACACTCAACAGCAGAAGCAGCGGCTACATCGCCGCCCCCCCCCCCGACCCCTACTGCGAAAACCTGGCAGGACCTTTCTGAAAAAACAGAAAAAAAAAGAGTCCTGAGAATCGGCGAGACCTTCCCCGGGTAAGCAAACGTGATGGTAATACACATCACCACCCTGTCACTTCATTGCAGGATGAAGGCAACGAGAGCACGCAGAGTGTCGCTCGCAGTGGTCGCCTGGCCATACTTCGCCACGCTGGTCAACGCGGGTTGGTGGAGTCGTCGGCGGGGACGTGGACATGTATGTGATTTGAAGTTGAGCCACAAACCTACACCAACACCCGCCATTCGCCGCTAAGTGATGGTGACGTCACCACGGTGCCTGTGCCAGGCCAGGTGCACTTTGAGGCCACGTGAAGTGTCTCGCCGCTGACAGGAGGTCACGGGACAAACCCAGGTGCCACCGATTGGCTGATTGATGACTGGTAGATGCACCGGCTCTACCCCCACACACGCACGCACACGGACGACGCGTACGTACGTTGAACTTCATTCGCACCGTACGTAGCCAAACGCGCTAATCGGAGGTGCGGGCTTGGGATAGGGAGAGGCACAGGGCTGATTGGGTCGTCGCTTGCCACCGATGTTAACCGTGAATGCACGGCTGCAGTACCGAGATGGAAACAGCTCGTCGTTTTGCAAAGGGCGTCCAAGAGCGTGGACTGACACGTACATCGCAAACACGTGATGACACGTGTAAGCACAGATAATACATGTAGATAAACACAAGTCCCCCACCCCGACTGTTTGTTTGCAAGTGTTGCCTGGAGCATTCTCTGCGGGTAGGAGACATTGATAGCTTTAC
This sequence comes from Lampetra fluviatilis, assembly GCF_964198595.1. NCBI lineage: Eukaryota > Metazoa > Chordata > Hyperoartia > Petromyzontiformes > Petromyzontidae > Lampetra > Lampetra fluviatilis. The sequence continues at coordinate 4,255,329 of NC_136297.1, forward strand.
AAAAGTCCCAACAATTTAGTTCTTTTAAGTTGTTAATTTTTGAGTTTGTGCAAATTTTGATTTGGCGAGCAGGCGGCATGGGGCTGGTCGTGCGGTGTGCTAATCGCTGCGCCACCGCTCCCTCTAACATGCGCACACTCATACAAAAAAAAACGCTACGATGTTGGTCGTGGTTGTATCATCACTGCCAGTGGAGGAAGTGGATTTGCGTAAATTCACGATCACAAAAACACACAGGATGCAATACACCCACACACACGCACACATCCTATATATGTACCACACATACACCCTGTACATCACACACACACACATGCACCCTGTATATCAACAACCGCCATTCAATAACCGCCATTTGCCACTAAGTGGCGGTGACGTCACCACGCCGCTTGTGCCAGGCCATGTGCACGTTGAGGCCACGTGAAGTGTCTAACGCCCGCTGGCAGGAGGTCACGGGGCAAACCCAGGTGCCATGGGTCGACTGACTGAGATGACTGGCCGATGCACCATCTGTGCCCCCTACTGTACCAACTTGCTCTGTTTTAGCTGCCTAGCGCTCTGCTCGTTGTTGTGAGCGTCGCTCCTCTGCCCTCCGTTGTTGTTGGAGGGCGATTGCCTCCAACTGCCCAGTAGCGTCCTTCACGAGTCTCCTCCACAGAGGCGATCTTGACACCGCTGGTACCAGTCATCGGCAAGTCCATTCACGTCCACATCCTCTTGTACCACATCACCCCATCTCCACTCTAGCCCCTGTCGTGCGCATATAGCTCCTTCTATCCGGCCAAACAAAAGCTGTTTAGGCATGCGGTACCTGGGCATGCGTGCTACGTGACCCAGCCAACGCAGCCTTGCCTGCCGGACAAGCTCACCGATGGGACTTTGTCCAGATCTTTCAAGGATTTGTGAGCTCCTCAAACAATCCAGCCTGGTTAAACCCAGGATGGATCGTAGGCAGACCAGCCCTAAATGTTTCTAACCAGCGAAGATGTTCCATTTCTAACCTGCGAAGATGTTCCGTTGTACATCAGACACACACCCTGTACATGACACACACACACTCTGTACATAGGGCAAGTGCTGTTAGCGAGCACTTATGAAGGCCGGCACGGCACACGTGGCGGTGATGTGGCAAATACCACGCCTGGCCGTCTTTGTCTCCCCAGTGCTCATGTTTGTACACGGCACCAGGTACTCACTTTAAGGCCAAGTCGACCTAGGGAAGGCCCAAGACAGGTTCAGATATTCGCCAACTTACCGGTATTAAGCCGGAATCAAACTTGGGTTGCCAGGTTCGTGCATGTACGCATCCATGAACTTCTTTCACACAGTACGTAGTCAACCATGTATACCATACACTGATACACACACACCTTGTATGACACACACACATACGTATACCCTGCATGCCACACGTACACGCACACCCTGCATTCCACACGGACACCCTGCATGCCACACACACCCCGTACACCACACACACACACACACCACGTACACCACACATACGCACCCTGCACACCACACACACACACCCCTGTACACCACACACACACACCCCTGTACACCACACACACACACCCCTGTACACCACACACACACACCCCTGTACACCACACACACACACCCCTGTACACCACACACACACACACACCCCTGTACACCACACACACACACACCCTGTACACCCCTGTACACCACACACACACACACCCTGTACACACCACACACACACACACACACCCTGTACACACCACACACACACACACACCCTGTACACCACAAACACACACACACCCTGTACACCACAAACACACACACACCCTGTACACCACACACACACACCCTGTACACCACACACACACACACCCTGTACACCACACACACACACACCCTGTACACCACACACACACCCTGTACACCACACACACACACACCCTGTACACCACACACACACACACCCTGTACACCACACACACACCCCGTACACCACACACACACACCCTGTACACCACACACACACACACTCCGTACACCACACACACACACACCCCGTACACCACACACACACACACCCCGTACACCACACACACACACACCCCGTACACCACACACACACACACCCTGTACACCACACACACACACACCCTGTACACCACACACACACACACCCTGTACACCACACACACACACACCCTGTACACCACACACACACCCCGTACACCACACACACACACCCTGTACACCACACACACACACACCCCGTACACCACACACACACACACCCCGTACACCACACACACACCCTGTACACCACACACACACACACCCTGTACACCACACACACACACACACCCTGTACACCACACAGACACCTTGTACACCACACACACACACCCTGTACACCACACACACACACACCCTGTACACCACACACACCGTGTACACCACACACACCGTGTACACCACACACACACACCCTGTACACCACACACACACACACCCTGTACACCACACACACACACACCCTGTACACCACACACACACACACCCTGTACACCACACACACCTTGTACACCACAGACACACCCTGTACACCACACACACACACACACCCTGTACACCACACACACACACCCTGTACACCACACACACCGTGTGCACCACACACACACACACCCTGTACACACCACACACACACACCCTGTACACCACACACACACACCCTGTACACCACACACACATACACACCCTGTACACCACACACACACCTTGTACACCACAGACACACCCTGTACACCACACACACACACACACACCCTGTACACCACACACACACACCCTGTACACCACACACACCGTGTACACCACACACACACACCCTGTACACCACACACACACCCTGTACACCACACACACACACACCCTGTACACACCACACACACACACCCTGTACACACCACACACACACACCCTGTACACCACACACACACACACCCTGTACACCACACACACACACCGTGTACACCACACACACACACCGTGTACACCACACACACACACCCTGTACACCACACACACACACCCTGTACACCACACACACACACACACCCTGTACACCACACACACACACACACCCTGTACACCACACACACACACACACCCTGTACACCACACACACACACACCCTGTACACCACACACACACACACCCTGTACACCACACACACACGTACACACACATGTACACACTGCATGCCACATGTACACAACCCTGCATGTCACACACAGGCCTCCACCCCTTATGCTACGCACACCCCCCGAACCCATCAACAGGCACACATCAACTACTTACAAACAACGCGACACGTGCGAATTAGCCCGGGACCGCTTTGGATACGTGTGCGTGTTATTGTTGAACCCATGTCGCACCGCCGTGCTAGTGAGAGACACGTACACTCGTGCATGCTGTAGCAGCACTCGCCACTGAGTCTGGAACCACGTGGGGCGAGGGAATGGCAACTCTGGGCGGCCAGGCTCGTAGGCCACGTGCGCTTACAACCACTCACGTGACCGCCTCCCCCCGCCGCCACACACAACAACCACTCACGTGACCGCCTCCTCCCGCCGCCACACACAACAACCACTCACGTGACCGCCTCCCCCCGCCGCCACACACAACAACAACAAAACAACAACAACCACTCACGTGACCGCCTCCCCCCGCCACACACAACAACCACTCACGTGACCGCCTCCCCCCGCCGCCACACACAACAACCACTCACGTGACCGCCTCCCCCCGCCGCCACACACAACAACAACAAAACAACAACAACCACTCACGTGACCGCCTCCCCCGCCACACACAACAACCACTCACGTGACCGCTCCCCCCCCGCCCGCCACACACAACAACAACTCACGTGGCCGCTCCCCCGCCACACACAACAACAACAACCACTCACGTGACCGCTCCCCCCGCCACACACAACAACAACTCCTCACGTGACGGCTCCCCCCGCCACACACAACAACAACAACAACAACTCCTCACGTGACGGCTCCCCCCGCCACACACAACAACAACAACTCACGTGACCGCCCCCCCCCCCGCCACACACAACAACAACAACTCACGTGACCGCTCCCCCACCACACACAACAACAACAACTCACGTGACCGCTCCCCCCGCCACACACAACAACAACAACTCACGTGACCGCTCCCCCGCCACACACAACAACAACAACTCACGTGACTGCTCCCCCGCCACACACAACAACAACAACCTCTTGCGTGACCGCTCCCCCACCACACACAACAACAACAACCACTCGTCGCCACGAGGAGGAAGTGTTTGAGGAAGCGCCGCTCATCGACGCAACGCGACACCACAGAGCGCCACAACCAGGGACCAGAGGTCGCAAACGGGTACCCGTACCCGGCCGGGTACGGGTAGCCGGGTATCGGGTAGGGTATCGGGTACCCGGTTGTGACCTCTGCCAGGGACCCCTCCAAAGAGCCCCCCCCCCTCCCTACGAACCCCAGAATCAAGGACCATGGACCCCCCCCCCCACCCTGTCCCGACATACCCCACCCACGTACCCACAGAATCGGGGATTCCCCAGAATTAAGAGACTCCCCGATAGACCACAGAACCAGAGGCTCCACACACACAAGAGGTCGCAACCGGGTACCCGATACCCGTACCCTACCCGATACCCGGCTACCCGTACCCGGCCGTTTGCGACCCTGGTGCGGCCCGGGTACGGGTAGGCCGTGAGTCACTGGTGAGTCACCGTTTGTCACTCATTTCCCAACGTCTTGTCTCTTCTCACAATTCAAGTTCCTAGAATCAACCCACCCGCGCCTGCAACATGGCTTCATCCCAGAGGTCGCAATCAGGTACCCGATACCCGTACCCTACCCGTACCCGGCCGGGTACGGGTAGGGTACGGGTACGGCCGGGTACGGGTACCCGTTTGCGACCCTGGTGCGGCCGGGTACGGGTAAGGAATCAAAACCCATTTGCGACCTCTGCCACAGAACCAGAGGCTCCACACACACGGCACACTCTTGATCATCCTGGGATCTGTGGGAGATCCCGATAGACCTCCAGAAACAGAGACCACCCTCCCATACTCCCAGAACCCAGAATGAAAGACCCCCACAGACGCAGGCCAAGACTGGAGAATCATAAACCCTCACGTGAACTCAAAACCACAACCATACGCCTTAACATAGGCCTCAAACCCTAACACACGAACCTTACCCTAAGCGCATTAACTTTAAAAACAAACTCCTAAACAACTACCCCTGACCCTCCAAACCGAACACCCCAACGCCTACCCCCATCACCAAAAACTCCAATATTCGAACCCCATTCGCCAATACAATATAACACGAACCCTAAACCCATTAATTTCAACGGTCACCAAAAATACTAAACCTAACCTTGACCCATGAACCCGAACCCGCGACACTAAAACATTACCAGAAGCCGAACCTCTAACCCCATACTTTAAACCCTAAACTCGAACCCTTAACATAAACTGTAACCCTCCCGAAAGTTAAAACCTAACCAGTGTCCCTAAAACCTTACCCCTTACTCCTAACACTAAACCCTAAAGATGTACACTTAACCTAATCTTTACCCTAACGGCCTAACCTCTAACCTTAAACCCTAGAACTAACCCAAACCATTATCCCTAAGCCCTCGAATCAAACCTTATCACACCCCTAAAATTAAACCGTGACCTCTACGCCCAACCACAAACTCTAACCCCTAACATTAAACCCTAAACTTTAACCACAAACTATAATCCCTAACATTAAACCCTAACCTCTAACCACAAACTCTAATCACTAACATTAAACCCTAAACTTTAACCACACAAACTCTAACCCCTAACATTAAACCCTATCCTCTAACCACAAACTAACCCCTAACATTAAACCCTATCCTCTAACCACAAACTTTAACCCCTAACATTAAACCCTAACCTCTAACCACAAACTAACCCCTAACATTAAACCCTAACCTCTAACCACAAACTAACCCCTAACATTAAACCCTAACCATTAACCACAAACTCTAACCCCTAACATTAAACCCTATCCTCTAACCACAAACTAACCCCTAACATTAAACCCTAACCTCTAACCACAAACTCTAACCCCTAACATTAAACCCTATCCTCTAACCACAAACACTAACCCCTAACATTAAACCCTATCCTCTAACCACAAACTAACCCCTAACATTAAACCCTAACCTCTAACCACAAACTCTAATCCCTAACATTAAACCATATCCTCTAACCACAAACTAACCCCTAACATTAAACCCTAACCTCTAACCACATACTCTAACCCCTAACATTAAACCCTAACCATTAACCACAAACTAACCCCTAACATTAAACCCTAACCTCTAACCCATAACATTAAACCCTAAACTTTAACCACAAACTAACCCCTAACATTAAACCCTATCCTCTAACCACAAACTAACCCCTAACATTAAACCCTATCCTCTCACCACAAACTCTTAACATCTAACGTTAACCCCAAACATATGTCCCCCACTATTACACTCAAGACTCCCCAAAAACACCTAAACATTAACCCGATCCCAGAGTAACCCTACATCATTCACTTATTCATCCAGGAAAGTCGCACTGGAGTTTCGTTAGGGAGGTTCCCTTGGCTACATCGTTGTTTTTACTACTTTAGGATGTTTTCAGCCATTTCATTACGACCTATCATTATTACTACTATACCCTAATGAACACGAGGGAAAGAGGAGACCACGTGGTGCGTGGTCCACGTGCAGCCCAGGAACGGTGCGCTGCCATTGGACGGATCGCCTGGCTCTGTGATTGGCTACAAATTCTACATTCAACATTTTTTGTGAGTTTAACACGTAGGCTTCCACCACCAAATTCATCCATAATAGAGGGGGTTTTTTGGGGGGGTTAGATCGCGTAAATATATATATTTTTAAATCCTTCATATTAAGTTCGCTTGCTTGCGTGCTTGCTTGCTTGCGTGCTTGCTTGCGTGCTTGCTTGCTTGCGTGCTTGCTTGCTTACGACCGTGCAAATCTTTCGGTCGTTTTTTAACCCACTTCCCGTGATCCAATCGAGCTGACATTTTCCACACAGACTCGTTGTGCGAGACAATTAATGTTCGTGAAAAAAATTCCCAAAATTTACACTTTTTAGGCAAAAAAAAAATATTTTACATATATTCAAATAGAACTCATTCATGGCTTTGGCTGAACGTCACAGTATAAGAGCCCAGAGCGTAACCCCTCCACAGGCCGTGGCGGAGTAGCGCAGTTGGTAGCGCCCTCGCTTCCCATGCCAAAGGTCGCGGGATCGATCCCCGCGTCCTCCACAGGCGAATATATTTTTAAATCCTTTATATTAAGTTCGCTGCCACGCATATAAAGGATTTATAGTGAAAAACTTTGTTTTTACGGGTTATACTTATTTTAAATCCTTTATATTAAGTTCGCTTGCTTGCTTTGGACCGTGCAAATATTTCGGTCGTTTTTTTAACCCACTTCCCGTGATCCAATCGAGCTGACATTTTCCACACAGACTCGTTGTGCGTGACAATTAATGTTCGTGAAAAAAAAATCCAAAATGTTACACTTTTTAGGACAAAAATATTATATTTAATTACCAATTGCTTAATGGTGCAATGCAATCATCTGACCCATAGGTGGCAGCCATCTCAAGCCAGAGGACGAGAGGACTCTAGCCGCCACGCATATAAAGGATTTATAGTGAAAAACTTTGTTTTTACTGGTTATACTTATTACTTTCCCAGGTAAGAGACGAACTGGCGATCGTAAATGAATATAGTATCTCGCTCATCACCCATGTGGAAATGTCAAGTAGTTGCCCAAACGCTCTCTTAAACGCGTGACGTTGATTCTAAATGTTTAGGGAGGGTGGGGGGGGGGGAACCTGGAGGACCCGGAGAAAAATCCACGCGCCCACAGGGAGAGAGACACGCAGACTCCTAATATACAGCAGGCGTCAGGGTCTGGATCGAACCCACGACCTCCTGTAGACCAGGCGAGGTAGTTAACGTCTCCTAGCCACCGTGATGATGATGAGAGAGCGAGACACACAGACTCCTAATAAACAGCAGGCGTCAGGGTCTGGATCGAACCCACGACCTCCTGTACACCATGCGAGGTAGTTAACATCTCCTAGCCACCGTGATGATGATGATGATGTGAGAGAGAGACACGCAAACTCCAAACATACAGCAGCAGGCGTCATGGTCTGGATCGAACCCACGACCTCCTGCACACCAGGCGAGGTAGTCAACATCTCACCAGATGTTGCTGTACGATCACCACTCCACTGCTGGATGGGGTCATCCCTTCCCCTCCTCCTCCCCCCAAGCCGTGCGAGCGATTGACCACTAAGCCACGTCACTCACCTCCCTGTCTCTCCACGCTTCTTCCTCTCACACACACACACGCGCGCGCCATACCTCCTCTCTCACCTCCCCCTCACCTCGTCACCCCCCACACACCAAGCGCTACGCCCTCCACCTTCGTCACCCACCTCGAACACCAGACCCAGCGCGATGAGCATGGCCCCGCACGAGACGATGTCCGCGTGGTTCTGAATCACGAACTCGTGGCTCAGCACGGGCGGGCTCTTGTTCTTCTTGCGCAGAACCATGGCTGCTGCTGCTGCTGCCGCCGCCGCCGCCGCTGTTCAGTGAAAGTCCTCCTCAGCTCCTCGTCCACCTCCTCGTCCACCTCCTACCTCCTCCCTCCTCCTCCTCGTTCACCGCCTTCTCCTCTTCCTCCGCCTCGCCAGCTCAGCACTGACGCGTCTGCGTCATCGCGCACGGTCGACGTCATCACGCACGCGCGCGCGCGAGACACGTGGCGTGCGTGGCGACGTCACCACGCATCGTGCGTGGTGACGTCACGGCGCCGGCGGGGGGGGGGGAACCCGCTTTTTTTGCGTGTGCGCGCGTGGTGACGTCTCAACGCGGCGTGCGTGGCGACGTCACGACGCGGCGTGCGTGGCGACGTCACGACGCGGCGTGCGTGGCGACGTCACGGCGTCGGGGGGGGGGTCGCTTTTTGTGTGTGCGGGCGTGGTGACGTCATCGCGCATTTCTTCGTGGGGACGGAGGGCGCGCGCTCGAACGCGCGGGAACGGTGGGTGACGTCATGACTCTGTGAATGAAGACTCGGCCGGCGCAATGACGTCATCGCGCACCGCGAGGGTGGAACAATGCGGAACGATGGTGACGTCATCGCGCGGCGGAGTGTTTGGACGTTTGTGTTGACATCATCGCGCAACATGCGGATCCGACACGTCAACGATTCCCAGTGCGCACGAATCGTGAACACGATTCAAGCAATCGATTTAATAATCTATTATTTGTATTAGCCATTGCGATGCATGACCCCTACAATGGTAATGCAAGGCTTCTATGACCGTGCAGTGCTCGCATAAAACAATCGCTTTCAATAGGGTTAACTCAGAAGCACGTTATGATATGACGTTTTCGATTCGTCTAACAGAGAATAGATTCGATTCCCCGTTACTTGCGGAGCAAACGATTCGATTCAGCAATGTCCCGGATGGATGCGGGCCCTGTAAATTACCCACAACGCCGCGCGCGTACGGCAACACATTTGCAACGCGCGTGTATACTTGTTGATCATAACATCTTGAAGGGAGTTAACGAAATGAACATTTTCCCCACGTCATTCATTAGGCGTGTACTCATTTATTATATCTTGCATAACATTACGAATGAGAAAAATAACTAGTTCACCCCATAGTGTAAACTAACAGTGGTACTCGTATAGTATATATACCGTACGCGGTACCAGTAAAATCTGACGGTCCGCTGGTCGTGGGTCATTGCAAACACAGTAAACTCATAGTTTCATTGTCTTAACCCTCAACCCACTGCCCTCCTTGACCGTCATTTTATTAACACGCTTTGTCCTGTCGTCTGCCCTATCATCACAGCTGGTATACAGGAGGTCGTGGGTTCGATCCCGACCCTGACGCCTGCTGCTGTATATTTGCAGTTTGCGTGTCTCCTTGGTCGCGTGTATCCTCCGGGTTTTCCCCTCCACATTTAGAATTAACATCCACACGTGTCCGAGTAATTTGGGCTGTTGCTAGACATGACCACGTGGTGATGATGACAATTAAAGGCCGCTACGTTGAGCCATCATTTGTGTCTTGCCTTGTAAAATAGAAAAAAACACATTCCTGCTGCGGAGGGAGCTGGTAGGAACGTCGGGTTGCTCGGTCAATGGCCTGCAGGGTCAACGGCGGCGTGGTGTATTCCGCAAATATGGCCGACCGTGAGGGCGGGCACAAGCCGGCGTGAGTAGGTTAAACGTTGAGTTTTATAAGGGCACCACGGGGTGACCAGCCCCTCCCCACCCAGCCCCACCCCTCCCACCCCCCACCCAGCCCCACCCTCCCCACCCAGCCCCTCCCCACCCTCCCCTCTCCACCCAGCCCCACCTCTCCCATTTTTGGACGCACGACGGACGGACGGACACAATAATCCCCTGTGGGCTGGTGTAACCAGGAGGTTCCTACCAGTATAACAACTTTCGTAGTACCCGGTGCTCGAACCTAAATGAAACGAATTCTATTCACGAATCATAACATTGGTGGTGAAAAAATCGAGAATTGAAGCTTTCGTGACTGCAGCAATTACTCTACTCATTGGTTGTTTTTTTTTCGGTAAAGTCACGTGTGTAGAAATGCAATAAAAATGAAAATCACGACGTTTCGAACGCAACACAAGCGCTCGTCACCAGGTGTAAATGGGGTAAAACACACAGCGAGGGGACACACAGGGGGACATCACGTACGTGTAATATTAACTTCAAATCCTGCTTGGGGCGGGGCGACAGGGTGGGGAGGGGGGTACGGTTAAAGCAGCCCATCATCCATCTGGGGGTGGATAAAATTGTCACCACTTTGCGGGGAAGCCAACAACTGTGAAAACGACATCGGGGCAGTCCATAAATGACGTCACGCACCTGGGGGGGGGGGGGGTCAGACATTTGTGACGATGTGTGACGAGGGGGGGGGGGTGTTTGAGAAATGTGACGTCACATCAAAATGCGCAACTTTAAATAAATATAAACACGTTCTAATTAATTAAATCGACTTTTAATAAAAGTGTTGTCCTACAACATCAGAGTGCAGCGCCACATAAAATACGCACTACAATGACGATAATTTAAAGCGATTTGAAGCATGTTTTATTTTCTAAATGGAAGTATGGTTTTGGGGAGGGGGGGGTAGAGCTTTGTGACGTCATATTTGAGGGGGGGGGGGGGTCTGACTTTTTGTGACGCCGTGTGACGAGGGGGGGGGGGTCAAGAATCGTCCAAAATCGCGTGACGTCATTTATGGACGGCCCCATCTGTGAAAAAGAGAACTTGATGGCTCATGGGATGAATGTCCTGATTCTGCTTGTCCTATGGATAATCTCACCCTCGCCATATTAACGTGGAATTGCCACCACTGACTCCGCATGGCTGTCAGCTGTGGCTGCAGAGTTTGGTGGTCCATGTTGTTGACGTAGTTTATTGTGAAAATTCGGTCACAGTTCCTATGACCTGCACTGTTACATTGCTTTTATGGCTTTACTTTGGTGATTTTCGAAAAGTTTTTTGGTTTGGCCATGTTTGTTTGTTGTCGTACTGAGCGGTGGATGCGTAAATGAATGGGTGAGTGGATCATTGAGAAGGTGAGTGGGTGAGCAAAATCCAGAGAGACACATTTCTCGGTCAGCCGGTAGGTCGATGTTTAAAAGTTCCAACACAAACAGAAAATCCAAGAAAAGACAGCAAAATATTACAGAAAAAGCACCGTACACCAACACTGTGTGCAAAAATCCCAGTGGGATGCAAGTCAAACAACAACAACAACCACAAGGCAACTTAGATTAAGGCCAACAGTCTAACTCTGTACTACAACAAACAAACATGGCCAAACCAAAACACTTTTCGAAAATCACCAAAATAAAGCCATAAAAGCAATGAACCAGTGAGGTTGTTCACGTGGCAAGGTTTAAACCTGTCCAGAGTCCGGGAATTGCCATCTGTGTGCGTCGGGTGGCAGAAATTGATTTGTTACCGAGATCTGGTAACAAATCGACCGGTACCGAGTAGAACTTTATCGCAGACGACTGCCAGGCTTGAGAAATGTATCGGTGTTTGGTCTATAACAGAAGAGGTGGAAACCGTAGCACTCACTCAGCCACTCAGTCACTCACCTACTTACTTCGTCACTCACCTAGTCACTCAATGATCCACTCACCCATTCATTAACTCATCCACCGTCACTCACGCACATTCACTCACCCACTCAATGATACACTCAGCCACTCAGTCACTCACCTTCTCAATGATCCACTCACCCATTCATTAACTCATCCACCGTCACTCACGCACATTCACTCACCCACTCAATGATACACTCAGCCACTCAGTCACTCACCTTCTCAATGATCCACTCACCCATTCATTAACTCATCCACCGTCACTCACGCACATTCACTCACCCACTCAATGATACACTCAGCCACTCAGTCACTCGCCTTCTCAATGATCCACTCACCCATTCATTAACTCATCCACCGTCACTCACGCACATTCACTCACCCACTCAATGATACACTCAGCCACTCAGTCACTCACCTTCTCAATGATCCACTCACCCATTCATTAACTCATCCACCGTCACTCACGCACATTCACTCACCCACTCAATGATACACTCAGCCACTCAGTCACTCACCTTCTCAATGATCCACTCACCCATTCATTAACTCATCCACCGTCACTCACGCACATTCACTCACCCACTCAATGATACACTCAGCCACTCAGTCACTCACCTTCTCAATGATCCACTCACCCATTCATTAACTCATCCACCGTCACTCACGCACATTCACTCACCCACTCAATGATACACTCAGCCACTCAGTCACTCACCTTCTCAATGATCCACTCACCCATTCATGTCACTCACGCACATTCACTCACCCACTCAATGATACACTCAGCCACTCAGTCACTCACCTTCTCAATGATCCACTCACCCATTCATGTCACTCACGCACATTCACTCACCCACTCAATGATACACTCAGCCACTCAGTCACTCACCTTCTCAATGATCCACTCACCCATTCATGTCACTCACGCACATTCACTCACCCACTCAATGATACACTCAGCCACTCACTCACTCGCCTTCTCAATGATCCACTCACCCATTCATTAACTCATCCACCGTCACTCACGCACATTCACTCACCCACTCAATGATACACTCAGCCACTCAGTCACTCACCTTCTCAATGATCCACTCACCCATTCATTAACTCATCCACCGTCACTCACGCACATTCACTCACCCACTCAATGATACACTCAGCCACTCAGTCACTCACCTTCTCAATGATCCACTCACCCATTCATTAACTCATCCACCGTCACTCACGCACATTCACTCACCCACTCAATGATACACTCAGCCACTCAGTCACTCACCTTCTCAATGATCCACTCACCCGTTCATTAACTCATCCACCGTCACTCACGCACATTCACTCACCCACTCAATGATACACTCAGCCACTCAGTCACTCACCTTCTCAATGATCCACTCACCCATTCATTAACTCATCCACCGTCACTCATGCACATTCACTCACCCACTCAATGATACACTCAGCCACTCAGTCACTCACCTTCTCAATGATCCACTCACCCATTCATTAACTCATCCACCGTCACTCACGCACATTCACTCACCCACTCAATGATACACTCAGCCACTCAGTCACTCACCCACTTACTTCCTCACTCATGCACTCAGCCAGTCAATCAATTATCCACGCAGCCACTCACTCACCCAAGCACCCACCAGGGTTGCCACCTGTCCAGGGTTGGTATCTGCGTTTGGGCTGCAGGAAGGAACTTGCACCGAGTTCTGGTACCGGGCCTTGTGTTGGAACTTTTAAACATCGACCTACCGGCTGACCGAGAAATGTGTCTCTCTGGGTTTTTGCTCAAAAGTGGAAAAAGCCACGATCCTTCAAGTCACAAACCTACACAAAAGACAAAGGAAAGACTGTTGGGGCAAGTGCTGTTAGCGAGCACCTATGACGGCCAGGCACGGCAACACGAGGGGGTGGGTGGGCCAGCACCACGCCCGACCGCCTTTGTCTCCCTAGTGGCGATGTTTACACACCGCACCGGGTACTCATTTGAGACCGAGTCGACCTAGGGGAGGCCCAGGACCGGTTCAGATAATCGTCACTGGGTGTTGGCCGTGAACGGGAATCGAACTCGGGTCGCCAGGTTTTTAGCGCAGCGTAGCGCTAACCGCTACACCACCGCTCCCCACTCTCACACAGACACACAGACACACACACAGACACACAGACGGGGGCGCGTGTACAGGAGCTCTCGGCCACCGTTCGTTACGCAACAACAACAAAAACCAATCCGTAGTCACCATTGGAACCTCATTTGCCAGTAACAAAATTATAATTGGCGCCTTTTGGCGTCATCTGGTCCAACACCATGTGAGACTAGGCTCTAAGGAAAGCTGTCTCGGGTGTGGACCAATCAACTTCAAGGACAGTGCATACATTATCAGAATTGTGTTTTTGTTTGCATTCCGACCGCAGGTATTGTGGTCAATGCAAACATGACTCTTTGTAATAAAGGTGTCAGTTTTGTTGCCAGATAAAAGGCTAACAATCCGTAGTCGTTCTTGAAGCACTGCATTGTGGGCACGTACGGCGGCGAAATAAGTTCGACACGCGTACACACACACATACCTTCAACATTTATTTGAGCAGCAGCAGCAGCGATCAACATCGGTGGTGACCGGACGACAAGAGGACACAACAAACGCAATTTCTTCAGGAACCGCCGATGGTTTGTTGCATAATTCACAAAGCCTGTGCTTGTTCACTATCCGTGCCCCGTGCTGATGTTGTTGTTGATTGAAGCGCGTGGTTTTACAGTTAACTAGAGATGTTAACTATCTCGCCTGGTATACAGGAGGTCGTGGGTTCGATCCCGACCGTGACGCCTGCTGTATATTTTGAGTTTGCGTGTCTCTCTCTCTCTCTCATCATCATCACGGTGGCTAGATGTTAACTACCTCGCCTGGTCTACAGGAGGTCGTGGGTTCGATCCTGACCCTGACGCCTGCTGCTTTATATTTTGAGTTTGCGTGTCTCTCCCTCTCATCATCATCACGGTGGCTAGGAGATGTTAACTACCTCGCCTGGTCTACAGGAGGTCGTGGGTTCGATCCTGACCCTGACGCCTGCTCTATATTCGGAGTTTGCGTGTCTCTCTCTCATCATCATCATCACGGTGGCTAGGAGATGTTAACTACCTCGCCTGGTATACAGGAGGTCGTGGGTTCGATCCCGACCGTGACGCCTGCTGTATATTCGGAGTTTGCGTGTCTCTCTCTCATCATCATCACGGTGGCTAGGAGATGTTAACTACCTCGCCTGGTCTACAGGAGGTCGTGGGTTCGAACCCGACCGTGAAGCCTGCTGCTGTATATTCGGAGTCTTCGTGTCTCTCTCTCTCTCTCCCCGTGGTCGCGTGGATTTTTCTCCGGATCCTCCGGGTTTTCCCTCCACATTTAGAAACACGCGATTAATACGCGTATTTGGCTGCTCTAAATTGCCACGTGATAAGCCGCTTCAATGAGCTTTCATTTGTGTGAAAAAAACGACATTTCTCAGTGCGCCTTACCTGCTAAAACATAAAAAATAGTTCAGCTTTTAATTATTTACCACGGATTTGACAGCCTCCATTGTCATGGGGCCGAGAAGCCACGAGACGAACACGCGGAGGTCACGTGGCATCTGTTCGACCTCCAGGTCACAGGTCACGTGGTGCCCACGTGACCTCGCCTCGACACGTGGCCTCCCCGTGTGCGCGCGTTCGTCTCGTGGCAATTGCCGTGGAGTTTTCAATTCAGAAATCTGCGGAAGTGCCCCCCACCCCAGGAGTTCCTCGTCTCTGGCTGTACTGCCCAGGGCTGCTTCCCCCCCCCTCCCAGAGCTTCCGCGGATTCTTGCTTTGCCCCCCGTCGCACGCAGCGTCCGCACGAGCCCCAACCGCGTGTGCAACGGGGGCAGCGGGGCAAAGGATTTGGCAGAGAGAAATCGACTCGCTGAAAGAATAATCATCACCGCGCCGTTCCGACAAAACAATCGTGGCGCTTTGACAGTTGCTGCGAACGTCACGTGGCGGCCTCTCGTGGCTGCAGGGGTCAAGGGGTCAGGCGAGCAAGTTGCGTGCCGACGGCGAGGCAGAGAGGGAGTGTGCGCGCACCATGAGCTGTGCGCGCACCATGAGCTGCAATCCTCACTCCCCCCTCCTTCTCTCTCCGCTTTCTCCGTGGAAGCTCACGAGCCTCTCCCCTCCCTCCCTCTCCCTCTCCCCTGCCCCCCTCTCCCTCCCTCTCCCTCCCCCCCTCTCCCTCCCTCTCCCCTGCCCCCCTCTCCCTCCCTCTCCCTCCCTCTCCCCTCCCCTCCATCTCACAGGAAGTTCTCGAACCTCTCCCCCCCTCCCTTCGCCCCACCTCTCTCTCCCTCTCTCCCTCAGCCCCCTCCCTCAGCCCCCCCCTCTCCCTCCGCACCCCTCTCCCTCCCTCCCCCGCCCTCCCTCTCCCTCCGCCCCCTCTCACAGGAAGCTCACGAGCCTCTCCCCTCCCTCCCTCCCTCTCCCTCACTCTGCCTCCCTCTCCGCCGCCCTCTCCCTCACTCTCCCTCCCCCCCTCTCCCTACCTCTCCCTCCCTCTCCCCTGCCCCCCTCTCCCTCCCTCTCCCTCCCTCTCCCCTGCCCCCCTCTCCCTCCCTCTCCCTCCCTCTCCCTCCCTCTCCCCTGCCCCCCTCTCCCCCCCCTCTCCCTCCCTCTCCCTCACTCTCCCCTGCCCCCCTCTCCCTCCCTCTCCCTCCCTCTCCCCTGCCCCCCTCTCCCTCCCTCTCCCTCCCTCTCCCCTCCCCTCCCTCTCACAGGAAGTTCTCGAACCTCTCCCCCCCTCCCTTCGCCCCCCCTCTCTCTCCCTCCCTCCCTCAGCCCCCCCACCTCTCCCTCTCCCTCCGCCCCCCTCTCCCGCCCTCCCTCTCCCTCCCTCCCCGCCACCCTCTCACAGGAAGCTGTCAAGGCTCGCTCTCGCCCTCTCCATCTCGTGCAGGAAGTTGTAGAACTGTGGCAGCGTCAGCTCTGCAATGCACACGGAGACGTGCAGCCTGTCACTCACTCACCCTGTCACTCACCCAGACACTCACTCACTCACCCCGACACTCACTCACCCTGTCACTCACTCACGCTGTCACTCACCCTGTCACTCACTCACCCTGTCACTCACTCACCCCGACACTCACTCACTCACCCTGTCACTCACTCACCCTGTCACTCACTCACCATGTCACTCACTCACCCCGTCACTCACTCACCCCGACACTCACTCACCCCGACACTCACTCAACCAGACACTCACTCACCCTGTCACTCACTCACCCCGACACTCACTCACCCAGACACTCACCCCGATGCTCACTCACCCTGACACTCACTCACTCACCCTGTCACTCACTCACCCTGTCACTCACTCACCCTGTCACTCACTCACCCCGACACTCACTCACTCACCCTGTCACTCACTCACCCTGTCACTCACTCACCCTGTCACTCACTCACCCTGTCACTCACTCACCCCGTCACTCACTCACCCCGTCACTCACTCACCCCGTCACTCACTCACCCCGTCACTCACTCACCCCGACACTCACTCACCCCGACACTCACTCACCCCGACACTCACTCACCCCGACACTCACTCACCCCGATACTCACTCACCCCGACACTCACTCACCCCCGACACTCACTCACCCCCGACACTCACTCACCCTGTCACTCACTCACCCAGACACTCACTCACCCTGTCACTCACTCACCCCGACACTCACTCACCCAGACACTCACTCGCCCAGACACTCACTCACCCCGACACTCACTCACCCAGACACTCACTCACCCAGACACTCACTCACCCAGACACTCACTCGCCCAGACACTCACTCACCCAGACACTCGCTCACCCAGACACTCACTCACCCAGACACTCACTCACCCAGACACTCACTCACCCTGTCACTCACTCACCCAGACACTCACTCACCCCAACACTCACTCACCCAGACACTCACCCCGACACTCACTCACCCAGACACTCACTCACCCCAACACTCACTCACCCAGACACTCGCTCACACAGACACTCGCTCACACAGACACTCACTCACCCAGACACTCACTCACCCAGACACTCACCCCGACACTCACCCCGACACTCACTCACCCAGACACTCACTCACCCAGACGCTCACCCAGACACTCACTCACCCAGACACTCACTCACCCCGACACTCACTCACCCCGACACTCACTCACCCAGACACTCACTCACCCAGACGCTCACTCACCCCGACACTCACTCACCCAGACACTCACTCACCCAGACACTCACTCACCCCGACACTCACTCACCCTGACACTCACTCACCCAGACACTCACTCACCCAGACACTCACTCACCCAGACACTCACTCACCCAGACACTCACTCACCCAGACACTCACTCACCCAGACACTCACTCACCCAGACACTCACTCACCCCGACACTCACTCACCCAGACACTCACTCACCCAGACACTCACTCACCCCGACACTCACTCACCCCGACACTCACTCGCCCCGACACTCACTCGCCCCGACACTCACTCGCCCAGACACTCACTCGCCCAGACACTCACTCGCCCAGACACTCACTCGCCCAGACACTCACTCACCCAGACACTCACTCGCCCAGACACTCACTCGCCCAGACACTCACTCACCCAGACACTCACTCACCCCGACACTCACTCACCCCGACACTCACTCACCCAGACACTCACTCGCCCAGACACTCACTCGCCCAGACACTCACTCGCCCAGACACTCACTCACCCAGACACTCACTCGCCCAGACACTCACTCGCCCAGACACTCACTCGCCCAGACACTCACTCGCCCAGA
>NC_136297.1:4279499-4289499 GCF_964198595.1 Lampetra fluviatilis
AGTTTGTGTGATCTCCCCCTGTTCTACAGAGTGAGTGGAGTTTGTGTGATCTCCCCCTGGTCTACAGAGTGAGTGGAGTTTGTGTGATCTCCCCCTGTTCTACAGAGTGGAGTTTGTATGATCTCCCCCAGTTCTACAGAGTGAGTGAGTGGAGTTTGCGTGATCTCCCCCTGGTCTGCAGAGTTAGTGGAGTTTGTGTGATCTCCCCCTGGTCTACAGAGTGGCGTTTGTGTGATCTCCCCCTGTTCTACAGAGTGAGTGGAGTTTGTGTGATCTCCCCCTGGTCTACAGAGTGAGTGGAGTTTGTGTGATCTCCCCCTGGTCTACAGAGTTAGTGGAGTTTGTGTGATCTCCCCCTGTTCTACAGAGTGGAGTTTGTGTGATCTCCCCCTGTTCTACAGATTGAGTGAGTGGAGTTTGTGTGATCTCCCCCTGTTCTACAGAGTGGAGTTTGTGTGATCTCTCCCTGTTCTACAGAGTGGAGTTTGTGTGATCTCCCCCTGTTCTACAGAGTGAGTGGAGTTTGTGTGATCTCCCCCTGTTCTACAGAGTGAGTGGAGTTTGTGTGATCTCCCCCTGTTCTACAGAGTGAGTGGAGTTTGTGTGATCTCCCCCTGTTCTACAGAGTGAGTGGAGTTTGTGTGATCTCCCCCTGGTCTACAGAGTGAGTGGAGTTTGTGTGATCTCCCCCTGTTCTACAGGGTGGAGTTTGTATGATCTCCCCCAGTTCTACAGAGTGAGTGAGTGGAGTTTGTGTGATCTCCCCCTGGTCTGCAGAGTTAGTGGAGTTTGTGTGATCTCCCCCTGGTCTACAGAGTGGCGTTTGTGTGATCTCCCCCTGTTCTACAGAGTGAGTGGAGTTTGTGTGATCTCCCCCTGGTCTACAGAGTGAGTGGAGTTTGTGTGATCTCCCCCTGGTCTACAGAGTTAGTGGAGTTTGTGTGATCTCCCCCTGTTCTACAGAGTGGAGTTTGTGTGATCTCCCCCTGGTCTACAGAGTGGAGTTTGTGTGATCTCCCCCTGGTCTACAGAGTGGAGTTTGTGTGATCTCCCCCTGTTCTACAGATTGAGTGAGTGGAGTTTGTGTGATCTCCCCCTGGTCTACAGAGTGGAGTTTGTGTGATCTCCCCCTGTTCTACAGAGTGAGTGGAGTTTGTGTGATCTCCCCCTGTTCTACAGATTGAGTGAGTGGAGTTTGTGTGATCTCCCCCTGGTCTACAGAGTGAGTGGAGTTTGTGTGATATCCCCCTGTTCTACAGATTGAGTGAGTGGAGTTTGTGTGATCTCCCCCTGTTCTACAGAGTGGAGTTTGTGTGATCTCTCCCTGGTCTACAGAGTGGAGTTTGTGTGATCTCCCCCTAGTCTACAGAGTGAGTGGAGTTTGTGTGATCTCCCCCTGTTCTACAGATTGAGTGAGTGGAGTTTGTGTGATCTCCCCCTGTTCTACAGAGTGGAGTTTGTGTGATCTCCCCCTGTTCTACAGATTGAGTGAGTGGAGTTTGTGTGATCTCCCCCTGGTCTACAGAGTGGAGTTTGTGTGATCTCCCCCTGTTCTACAGATTGAGTGAGTGGAGTTTGTGTGATCTCCCCCTGTTCTACAGAGTGGAGTTTGTGTGATCTCCCCCTGGTCTACAGAGTGGAGTTTGTGTGATCTCCCCCTGTTCTACAGAGTGGAGTTTGTGTGATCTCCCCCTGGTCTACAGAGTGGAGTTTGTGTGATCTCCCCCTGTTCTACAGAGTGGAGTTTGTGTGATCTCCCCCTGTTCTACAGAGTGGAGTTTGTGTGATCTCCCCCTGTTCTACAGAGTGGAGTTTGTGTGATCTCCCCCTGGTCTACAGAGTGAGTGGAGTTTGTGTGATCTCCCCCTGTTCTACAGAGTGGAGTTTGTATGATCTCCCCCAGTTCTACAGAGTGAGTGAGTGGAGTTTGTGTGATCTCCCCCTGGTCTGCAGAGTTAGTGGAGTTTGTGTGATCTCCCCCTGGTCTACAGAGTGGCGTTTGTGTGATCTCCCCCTGTTCTACAGAGTGAGTGGAGTTTGTGTGATCTCCCCCTGGTCTACAGAGTGAGTGGAGTTTGTGTGATCTCCCCCTGTTCTACAGATTGAGTGAGTGGAGTTTGTGTGATCTCCCCCTGTTCTACAGAGTGGAGTTTGTGTGATCTCTCCCTGTTCTACAGAGTGGAGTTTGTGTGATCTCCCCCTGTTCTACAGAGTGGAGTTTGTGTCATCTCCCCCTGTTCTACAGAGTGAGTGGAGTTTGTGTGATCTCCCCCTGTTCTACAGAGTGAGTGGAGTTTGTGTGATCTCCCCCTGGTCTACAGAGTGAGTGGAGTTTGTGTGATCTCCCCCTGTTCTACAGAGTGGAGTTTGTGTGATCTCTCCCTGTTCTACAGAGTGGAGTTTGTGTGATCTCCCCCTGTTCTACAGAGTGGAGTTTGTGTCATCTCCCCCTGTTCTACAGAGTGAGTGGAGTTTGTGTGATCTCCCCCTGTTCTACAGAGTGAGTGGAGTTTGTGTGATCTCCCCCTGGTCTACAGAGTGGAATTTGTGTGATCTCCCCCTGGTCTACAGAGTGGAGTTTGTGTGATCTCCCCCTGTTCTACAGATTGAGTGAGTGGAGTTTGTGTGATCTCCCCCTGGTCTACAGAGTGAGTGGAGTTTGTGTGATCTCCCCCTGTTCTACAGATTGAGTGAGTGGAGTTTGTGTGATCTCCCCCTGTTCTACAGAGTGGAGTTTGTGTGATCTCTCCCTGTTCTACAGAGTGGAGTTTGTGTGATCTCCCCCTGTTCTACAGAGTGGAGTTTGTGTCATCTCCCCCTGTTCTACAGAGTGAGTGGAGTTTGTGTGATCTCCCCCTGTTCTACAGAGTGAGTGGAGTTTGTGTGATCTCCCCCTGGTCTACAGAGTGAGTGGAGTTTGTGTGATCTCCCCCTGTTCTACAGAGTGGAGTTTGTATGATCTCCCCCAGTTCTACAGAGTGAGTGAGTGGAGTTTGTGTGATCTCCCCCTGGTCTGCAGAGTTAGTGGAGTTTGTGTGATCTCCCCCTGGTCTACAGAGTGGCGTTTGTGTGATCTCCCCCTGTTCTACAGAGTGAGTGGAGTTTGTGTGATCTCCCCCTGGTCTACAGAGTGAGTGGAGTTTGTGTGATCTCCCCCTGGTCTACAGAGTTAGTGGAGTTTGTGTGATCTCCCCCTGTTCTACAGAGTGGAGTTTGTGTGATCTCCCCCTGGTCTACAGAGTGGAGTTTGTGTGATCTCCCCCTGGTCTACAGAGTGGAGTTTGTGTGATCTCCCCCTGTTCTACAGATTGAGTGAGTGGAGTTTGTGTGATCTCCCCCTGGTCTACAGAGTGGAGTTTGTGTGATCTCCCCCTGTTCTACAGAGTGAGTGGAGTTTGTGTGATCTCCCCCTGTTCTACAGATTGAGTGAGTGGAGTTTGTGTGATCTCCCCCTGGTCTACAGAGTGAGTGGAGTTTGTGTGATCTCCCCCTGTTCTACAGATTGAGTGAGTGGAGTTTGTGTGATCTCCCCCTGGTCTACAGAGTGGAGTTTGTGTGATCTCCCCCTGTTCTACAGATTGAGTGAGTGGAGTTTGTGTGATCTCCCCCTGTTCTACAGAGTGGAGTTTGTGTGATCTCCCCCTGGTCTACAGAGTGGAGTTTGTGTGATCTCCCCCTGTTCTACAGAGTGGAGTTTGTGTGATCTCCCCCTGGTCTACAGAGTGGAGTTTGTGTGATCTCCCCCTGTTCTACAGAGTGGAGTTTGTGTGATCTCCCCCTGTTCTACAGAGTGGAGTTTGTGTGATCTCCCCCTGTTCTACAGAGTGGAGTTTGTGTGATCTCCCCCTGGTCTACAGAGTGGCGTTTGTGTGATCTCCCCCTGTTCTACAGAGTGAGTGGAGTTTGTGTGATCTCCCCCTGGTCTACAGAGTGAGTGGAGTTTGTGTGATCTCCCCCTGGTCTACAGAGTTAGTGGAGTTTGTGTGATCTCCCCCTGTTCTACAGAGTGGAGTTTGTGTGATCTCCCCCTGGTCTACAGAGTGGAGTTTGTGTGATCTCCCCCTGGTCTACAGAGTGGAGTTTGTGTGATCTCCCCCTGTTCTACAGATTGAGTGAGTGGAGTTTGTGTGATCTCCCCCTGGTCTACAGAGTGGAGTTTGTGTGATCTCCCCCTGTTCTACAGAGTGAGTGGAGTTTGTGTGATCTCCCCCTGTTCTACAGATTGAGTGAGTGGAGTTTGTGTGATCTCCCCCTGGTCTACAGAGTGAGTGGAGTTTGTGTGATCTCCCCCTGTTCTACAGATTGAGTGAGTGGAGTTTGTGTGATCTCCCCCTGTTCTACAGAGTGGAGTTTGTGTGATCTCTCCCTGTTCTACAGAGTGGAGTTTGTGTGATCTCCCCCTGTTCTACAGAGTGGAGTTTGTGTCATCTCCCCCTGTTCTACAGAGTGAGTGGAGTTTGTGTGATCTCCCCCTGTTCTACAGAGTGAGTGGAGTTTGTGTGATCTCCCCCTGGTCTACAGAGTGAGTGGAGTTTGTGTGATCTCCCCCTGTTCTACAGAGTGGAGTTTGTATGATCTCCCCCAGTTCTACAGAGTGAGTGAGTGGAGTTTGTGTGATCTCCCCCTGGTCTGCAGAGTTAGTGGAGTTTGTGTGATCTCCCCCTGGTCTACAGAGTGGCGTTTGTGTGATCTCCCCCTGTTCTACAGAGTGAGTGGAGTTTGTGTGATCTCCCCCTGGTCTACAGAGTGAGTGGAGTTTGTGTGATCTCCCCCTGGTCTACAGAGTTAGTGGAGTTTGTGTGATCTCCCCCTGTTCTACAGAGTGGAGTTTGTGTGATCTCCCCCTGGTCTACAGAGTGGAGTTTGTGTGATCTCCCCCTGGTCTACAGAGTGGAGTTTGTGTGATCTCCCCCTGTTCTACAGATTGAGTGAGTGGAGTTTGTGTGATCTCCCCCTGGTCTACAGAGTGGAGTTTGTGTGATCTCCCCCTGTTCTACAGAGTGAGTGGAGTTTGTGTGATCTCCCCCTGTTCTACAGATTGAGTGAGTGGAGTTTGTGTGATCTCCCCCTGGTCTACAGAGTGAGTGGAGTTTGTGTGATCTCCCCCTGTTCTACAGATTGAGTGAGTGGAGTTTGTGTGATCTCCCCCTGTTCTACAGAGTGGAGTTTGTGTGATCTCCCCCTGTTCTACAGATTGAGTGAGTGGAGTTTGTGTGATCTCCCCCTGGTCTACAGAGTGGAGTTTGTGTGATCTCCCCCTGTTCTACAGATTGAGTGAGTGGAGTTTGTGTGATCTCCCCCTGTTCTACAGAGTGGAGTTTGTGTGATCTCCCCCTGGTCTACAGAGTGGAGTTTGTGTGATCTCCCCCTGTTCTACAGAGTGGAGTTTGTGTGATCTCCCCCTGGTCTACAGAGTGGAGTTTGTGTGATCTCCCCCTGTTCTACAGAGTGGAGTTTGTGTGATCTCCCCCTGTTCTACAGAGTGGAGTTTGTGTGATCTCCCCCTGTTCTACAGAGTGGAGTTTGTGTGATCTCCCCCTGGTCTACAGAGTGAGTGGAGTTTGTGTGATCTCCCCCTGGTCTACAGAGTGGCGTTTGTGTGATCTCCCCCTGTTCTACAGAGTGAGTGGAGTTTGTGTGATCTCCCCCTGGTCTACAGAGTGAGTGGAGTTTGTGTGATCTCCCCCTGGTCTACAGAGTTAGTGGAGTTTGTGTGATCTCCCCCTGTTCTACAGAGTGGAGTTTGTGTGATCTCCCCCTGGTCTACAGAGTGGAGTTTGTGTGATCTCCCCCTGGTCTACAGAGTGGAGTTTGTGTGATCTCCCCCTGTTCTACAGATTGAGTGAGTGGAGTTTGTGTGATCTCCCCCTGGTCTACAGAGTGGAGTTTGTGTGATCTCCCCCTGTTCTACAGAGTGAGTGGAGTTTGTGTGATCTCCCCCTGTTCTACAGATTGAGTGAGTGGAGTTTGTGTGATCTCCCCCTGGTCTACAGAGTGAGTGGAGTTTGTGTGATCTCCCCCTGTTCTACAGATTGAGTGAGTGGAGTTTGTGTGATCTCCCCCTGTTCTACAGAGTGGAGTTTGTGTGATCTCTCCCTGTTCTACAGAGTGGAGTTTGTGTGATCTCCCCCTGTTCTACAGAGTGGAGTTTGTGTCATCTCCCCCTGTTCTACAGAGTGAGTGGAGTTTGTGTGATCTCCCCCTGTTCTACAGAGTGAGTGGAGTTTGTGTGATCTCCCCCTGGTCTACAGAGTGAGTGGAGTTTGTGTGATCTCCCCCTGTTCTACAGAGTGGAGTTTGTATGATCTCCCCCAGTTCTACAGAGTGAGTGAGTGGAGTTTGTGTGATCTCCCCCTGGTCTGCAGAGTTAGTGGAGTTTGTGTGATCTCCCCCTGGTCTACAGAGTGGCGTTTGTGTGATCTCCCCCTGTTCTACAGAGTGGAGTTTGTGTGATCTCCCCCTGGTCTACAGAGTGAGTGGAGTTTGTGTGATCTCCCCCTGGTCTACAGAGTTAGTGGAGTTTGTGTGATCTCCCCCTGTTCTACAGAGTGGAGTTTGTGTGATCTCCCCCTGGTCTACAGAGTGGAGTTTGTGTGATCTCCCCCTGGTCTACAGAGTGGAGTTTGTGTGATCTCCCCCTGTTCTACAGATTGAGTGAGTGGAGTTTGTGTGATCTCCCCCTGGTCTACAGAGTGGAGTTTGTGTGATCTCCCCCTGTTCTACAGAGTGAGTGGAGTTTGTGTGATCTCCCCCTGTTCTACAGATTGAGTGAGTGGAGTTTGTGTGATCTCCCCCTGGTCTACAGAGTGAGTGGAGTTTGTGTGATCTCCCCCTGTTCTACAGATTGAGTGAGTGGAGTTTGTGTGATCTCCCCCTGTTCTACAGAGTGGAGTTTGTGTGATCTCTCCCTGGTCTACAGAGTGGAGTTTGTGTGATCTCCCCCTGGTCTACAGAGTGAGTGGAGTTTGTGTGATCTCCCCCTGTTCTACAGATTGAGTGAGTGGAGTTTGTGTGATCTCCCCCTGTTCTACAGAGTGGAGTTTGTGTGATCTCCCCCTGTTCTACAGATTGAGTGAGTGGAGTTTGTGTGATCTCCCCCTGGTCTACAGAGTGGAGTTTGTGTGATCTCCCCCTGTTCTACAGATTGAGTGAGTGGAGTTTGTGTGATCTCCCCCTGTTCTACAGAGTGGAGTTTGTGTGATCTCCCCCTGGTCTACAGAGTGGAGTTTGTGTGATCTCCCCCTGTTCTACAGAGTGGAGTTTGTGTGATCTCCCCCTGGTCTACAGAGTGAGTGGAGTTTGTGTGATCTCCCCCTGTTCTACAGATTGAGTGAGTGGAGTTTGTGTGATCTCCCCCTGTTCTACAGAGTGGAGTTTGTGTGATCTCCCCCTGTTCTACAGATTGAGTGAGTGGAGTTTGTGTGATCTCCCCCTGGTCTACAGAGTGGAGTTTGTGTGATCTCCCCCTGTTCTACAGATTGAGTGAGTGGAGTTTGTGTGATCTCCCCCTGTTCTACAGAGTGGAGTTTGTGTGATCTCCCCCTGGTCTACAGAGTGGAGTTTGTGTGATCTCCCCCTGTTCTACAGAGTGGAGTTTGTGTGATCTCCCCCTGGTCTACAGAGTGAGTGGAGTTTGTGTGATCTCCCCCTGTTCTACAGATTGAGTGAGTGGAGTTTGTGTGATCTCCCCCTGTTCTACAGAGTGGAGTTTGTGTGATCTCCCCCTGTTCTACAGATTGAGTGAGTGGAGTTTGTGTGATCTCCCCCTGGTCTACAGCGTGAGTGGAGTTTGTATTCTCCCCACCCCCTGCCATAGCTAAACATTGGCATCACACACGGGAGCGACATCGTCCCCGACTGGACAAAACGTGGCAGGACCCTCCTGAACACGGCCCCAGTGGTCGCCCATCGCCGCAGAGGTTCGCGGTTCGAACCCAGCGGCCGCCCTGGTCAATACGGCGGTGTGCGTATTGACCGCAATAATACCACTTGCCGCCTTTACGTACGTACGCATTTTGTAAGCGTATCTATGTTGAACTTCTTTTGCGAAGCACGTCGCCAGCCATGCGAATTGGAGGTGCGGTGGAAGGATAACAATGTAAACTCAGTTTCAAAGAAATTCGTTTGTCAGTCTGGGTGATGATTTACAAGCGCACAGCTCCACCGGCTTCCCAATAGAAGAAGGAAGAGCGTTCCAGACGGCCGCCACGCGATTACGGTGACCGTCTTTGTTCAGCGGCTCGCAGACAAAACAACTTTCCTTCATTCTAGATTTGAAGCTTTCGTGACTGCAAGGATCCATACTCTTAGGTTTTTTCGGTAAAGTCAGGTAGGTAAAAAAATTAAATTAATAAAAGTAAAATAAAAGAAATTAAAAAATTTCACGACGTGACTTTACCGAAAAAACCTAAGAGTAACTTTCCTTCACACCGCTCGTAGCCCACCGCTCTCATCGGAGGCGCCCGCTTCACTCGCAGCGGGCGTTAGGAGCCCCGAGGAGTCGTGCACAAGAGTTGGGCACACACCGTGTTGCTGGCGGCACGACCCAAATTTGCAGAATGTAACAAGTAAACCCGTAAAAACAAAGTTTTTCACTATAAATCCTTTATATGCGTGGCATCGGGGCGGCTAGAGTCCTCTCGTCCTCTGGCAGCATTAAACAATTGGTAATGAAATATTTAAAAAAATTTCCCTAAACAGTGTAACATTTTGGAAAAAAAATTTTTTCACGAAAATGCATTGTCACGCACAACGAGTCTGTGTGCAAAATGTCAGCTCGATTGGATCACGGGAAGTGGGTTAAAAAACGACCTAAAGATTTGAACGGTCGTAAGCAAGCAAGCGAACTTAATATAAAGGATTTTAAAAAAAACATGACTCTATTGGGATCAAAGAAAAAAGACAAAGATCCCCCGTGTAGCCTTAACGGACTGTTGGGGCAAGTGCTGTTCGTGAGCGGCCGCACTTATGAAGGCCGGCACAGCACACGAGGGGGTGGGTGGCCAGCACCAGGCCCGGCCGCCTTTGTCTCCCCAGTGGCGATGTTTTTTTACACACCGCACCAGGTGCTCATTTGAGGTTGAGTCGACCTAGGAGAGGTCCGGAGGACCGGTTCAGATAATCGTCACCGGTGTTGGTGGCCGTGAGCGAGAATCGAACTCGGGTCGCCGGGTTCGTAGCGCAGCGCGCTGACCGCTACACTACCGCTCCCCACCTCCACACACCGCACACACACACACACTCACTCAGAAACTCTCGCACAC
Organism: Lampetra fluviatilis; assembly: GCF_964198595.1. Lineage (NCBI taxonomy): Eukaryota > Metazoa > Chordata > Hyperoartia > Petromyzontiformes > Petromyzontidae > Lampetra > Lampetra fluviatilis. Next base: position 4,288,763 of record NC_136297.1, read on the forward strand.
TCGCTCACCACACTCTGGCACACTCGCACAACACACAAATCTCACGTTTAAAAAAATAACTACAAAAACGAAAACTTTCCCATGACCGAGTCAAGAGGTAATCGATGTTGAACCCTGACCTCCGAACTTCCACTCCAGGTCGACGAGCTGGTTGATGGAGAGCGCGCGGCCCAGCGCCGCCCGCGCCAACAGCGGCCTCCTCTCCTCCCACTGCGAAGACAAAGATCCCCCGGGTAGCCTCTAACAAGGCGGTCGGGGCAAGTGCTGTTGGCGAGTAGCTGCATCTACACGAAGGCCCGGCACGAGGGTGGTGGGTGGCCAGCACCGCCTTTGTCTCCCCAGTGGCGATGCTCACTGCACACCGCACCGGGTAACTCACGTTGAGGCCTACTGGAGGCCAACGATTGCGAGCGGGAATCGCTCCCGCTGCGTCGCCGCCGCTCCGCCATAACAAGACAAAGATCCCCCGTGTAGCCTTAACAGACTTTTGGGGCAAGTGCTGTTAGCGAGCACCTGTGAAGGACGGCACTGCGCACAATGGGGGGGTGTGGGTGGGCAGCATCAAGCCCAGCCGCCTTTGTCTCCCCTAGTGGCGATGTGCACACACGACTCTGTTGAGTCGAACTAGGGGAGGCCAAGAACCGGTTCCGATTAATCGTCGCTGGTGTTGGCCGTCAGCGGGAATTGAACTCGGGTAGGCCGGAATTCGTAGCGCATCGCGCTAACCGCTGCGCCGC